>NC_133472.1:43430659-43514050 GCF_025370935.1 Choristoneura fumiferana | reverse complement strand
ATATGGTTTGCTTTGTACAATACTTTCTATCACTGCCAAAAAAGACAAGCATTAACTGTATTTAGTCAGGCTTCCCGTTTAGTTGTGTGTGTGTGCGACAGTACCGTGTTAGTATGTATGTAGGAACGTAACACGAACATGTCTTGTATGTATGTTGTAGGTGTACTTCGTCACTCTCGGAAAATAAGAAATTCGAAGTTCGTATCGTACCGTAAAAGTTACAAGTGCAATAATTCCACAAAATGTAACATTTTACTATGAGAAAGTTAACAATTTTGTCAAAACTTTTGTGGTACAGGGCAGCTGGCAGCTATCTACTGGTACGTAGATAGCTGCCAGTCTGGAATAACAAATGGCTACTTTCTATCCGGATATTCCCTCGGTATCTATGTAAAATCCCAAAATAATCACAAAGAAATTAAATGAGAACTTCAGTTTTGAGTCATTTCTCTGCATTGACTTGTTCAATGTTCAATAGGGTGGACGTTCAATAAATACTGTGGTCTATTGTTCTATTCTTATCGTACTTATGTATTTATTGATTGTGTAATCTAGCATTGACAGATGTCAGTATCTATTAATAAAATGACCCGCCAGAAGAACGGACAAAAAAAACGAGACAGAGCGATCGCGCTCTACAACACCATTTTGACACGTTTCTCACAAACAACGCATTATTTCTCTGGAATTTTAAAGCAATTCGATTCTTTGACCTTGGGAATGTATTGGGTGTGTACATTTTGTATATTAATCGAAATAAAATCACAAGTTCGAATTTCGAGCCAAAAACGAAAAAGAAATCTATTCATTATCCTGCATTGCAGTCTGTAAAGCTCTTTACACATTCATTGCCGCGCGCCAGATTACGCTGGGCTTAAGAGTCGAGAAATTTTGTATGTAATAGCTGGATGTTTGAAATAACACATAGGCTACTTTTATTCCAATATTCCAACGGGATAGTTGTTTTAAACACAACACCTCAATGAAGATTACGATATAAATTTTGGGATTTCTCACAGGAATTTTGTAAAATCCCGGAATTTCAATTGTAACTACCAAATCGAATAGTTTACGCGTGCGAAGCCGCGGTAAACTCTAGTTTATAATAATTAGTAAGAACTACTGCCAGTTCTTAGTCGGAATTACAATGATAAATGTTATTAAACTACCTATGTTGTAATTGTATATGTATTGTATAGATAGGTAGATTTATTTATAACTTAGTGAAAATTACATTAAATACCATACAACATGTCAAAATAAAATAAAAAACATAAATTTTACATAAATACGAAAATAATAATAAGTCGATAAGTAATATCATGTCAAAGAAACAATTATCAAATACACACGTATATAAGTAAGAAATATAATACAAGGTGCTTCCGGGAAACAGAAAGACTTCGACCGCGTATTCCTGGGACCCCAATTACTCCTTATGACCTCAGGATTTCGAGGTTGAAGTCTTTCGGTCTCTTCGGAAGCACCTTGTGTACTATATACGATAGATATTGATATGCGTCAATATACCAGATTACACAATAAGTTGGTACTAACGTGATAGATAAATATTGAACGTGTAGTCGTCGCCTAAAACGTAGGTAACTTAAATATTATATTGTAAATGAACAATTAAATTTAATAAAGTAGGATTATTAATGAACTTAGTTTATACCTAATTAATAAATAAATGTTTATAAATTGTTTTTTTTATTAACCTTTTCGACGCTAACGACATATATACGCACCGCAGGTTCCACGCCAATGATCTATACCGGGTGTGGCCTGTAATACGAGAAAAAAATTAAAACATACCTAAGTACTTAGATCGTCCTTGTCAAGCGGAACAACATTAGTTAAGAGACTTCGTCGTCGTCACACGCAAGTAGCGCCAAACTAGCTGCATACAGATTTTTTTTTAACAAAAAAGTAAAACCGACTAAAAAAATAAAAACCGACTACAAACCAGGAAAAGCAGGAATGGAACATTAGTAGTCTACCTCACCTACATACTATGGGTTTCAATCGATCCTGCCTGGCTCGTGCTGAGGCACAGACTTCGAGCTAGTAGGTACCTACCTAGAAAAATATTTTCAAGGGTTTTGTAGTTGGTTCCATTTTTGGAGTCGTTTTACTTTTATGTTAAAAATTTTCTTTATTTCTCACTTTTTAGTGATTCGTAGCCAAAGTACATCTCACAACGATTCGCTGTAAATTAATAATTTATAATTTTCAAGCAAATTTATTTTTCTCTTCGCTAAACATTGTCTGTATATCTTTATTTTTATAATAATATTAACATACAGGATATGGTGAATTCAACAGTTGTCAAATACCGTATTACATAAATGTTTTTAACTAACAAGGATACAAAATGAAACAAACATTCTATTCAAAATTATTTACTTCTCTATAATATGCTTACTATAATTGGCTTATTATATTTCTATACAGCAGAAACTTAATTTTGACTAATAATACGATTGTAATTGAGCTATAGGTACCTAGCGCCATCCACGAAGACGCGTGATTTTGTCAAAATTAGACATTAATGCCATTGTAATAAGAACCACGGCACGCGTCATCGTGAATGACTCTACCTATATTTGTAAGGCAAGAGTGACGCTGAACGACATGACATCAACAATGTCATACTTTTGTTTGCATTGAAAAATCTATTGTACGACAAAAAAGAGGCTAAATCCAACTACGACGCCATTTTCGCGACAGTCACATTTTTGAGGCAAATTATTCTTTTTTTTAACATTACAAAAAAAAGGGTAAATAATCTTATCTTATAGTCTTTTTATTGAAAAACGTTTTTAAAAAAACATTACTTGTTACTTATGATACCAAGAGCATGTAAATGATCATATCTCCTTGCTAATAGTTACATATTCGCTGTGACATAAATTTTCAAAAAAGGACACGTCATGATCGCTTACCTTCTTTATAATGCTAAAAAAACGAAGTATACTTGGACATGGCAACAACTTTGTATGTATATTGTTTATAGATCAGTTATTTTTTATGTCGTATTCTAAACTAACAAATTATAAAGATAACAAATTTCACATTTTAATTCTCTCGACGGAACCTTTTTTTTTCAGTTTTTTTTCTAACGGTACAGCTATCATTGGATAGGTATACATGCCTAATATCAATTCATTCAGATTATGAACTCGCAACTACTAAACAAATAAATGGATGAAACAAATGAAATAGAATAGATTAAAAAAACGCTTCATGTTCACGCAATAAGAACGAAAAAAAAAGTCGATCGGCTCGGCCGACGCTTAACTAGGTTTGACGACGGAAAAACGTCTATTGTTGAGCTCCGCGTCTTAAATTATGTTATGGCGAGACCCTAAGAGTTCAAATAAATTAACCAAACTTTTGACTATCATAAATATTTGGAAATTTTCCACCAGTGTTACTTTAAAAGATAGAATTTCGTTTAACACAGGTTCAAACTGACTAAAACCATATTTTATATTGTTTTAGTTCCGTTATTTTCAGTACCACTGCCAGGACTCGAGCAAACCATTACTTCTCATTGTGACCACGGGCGAAACGTCGAGATAACTTTAACAATATTACCTGGAGTGGTAAAACTTGGCTATGGAAGAACTAAGTACATACAACCTTGGTTTTATTGGAAGAACATGGCAAAAATATTATATGAAACTTGAATGTCATTCTTTAGTTTCATGCAGTCTGTGGCTACGTACGCACTATGAAAGTAACCGTGCGGTTTGAGCGCGCCATCTCTTTCTCAAGCGACACTTAAAAGAGAGACGGCATGGCGAAATCTCGCGGCAAATCGCTTAGTGCGTACGTAGCTTACGGGCCTGCACTATACTATGAAGTGCAAAATTCGAACTTCGTACCTTGCCGTCCCGCTGACGCTAATAGTATTTAATACAAGAGTGAGAGGGACGACACGATACGAACTTGGATTTTCCATTTCGTGTGCTATTTCTCATAACATGTTTAAACTGGGCTCAGATTCATTATTCGAGCGATTCAACCGCCCCATTTTCGTTGTCACATTTTTTATAAATGGGCTGTAGATTTTGATTACATTTTTGATAATTTTGTACCTATACCTGACACAACAAAGAAAACTAATCCATTTCTATACTCGAGTCGAAAATTAGGCGAACTAGATTGACAACTGAAAATGTTACCGTTACCAGACATATCAAATAAAAGAGGCATACGAATATGTCGATACTTTGTCGATATAACCTTGTATGAAGAGCATGTATGAAGGGAATAATGAAAGTGGACGAAGCAAAACAAGTATGTAAGGACCGTAGCAAGTGGAAAGAAGTGGTCTCTGCCTACCCCTACGGGAAAGAGGCGTGATTATATGTATGTATGTATGTATATAACCTTGTGTGGACTTAATTTTCATAGTTATAGGCCTGAAAACGACTAAAAGGATAACAACGAATAATAACGTAACGGAAATAGTTCCAAGCAGGCCGATGGCAGTTGTCGAATGACATATGAAATGTCAATAAAACAAAATGGCGGATGGCGTCCTTCCCGATCTTTCAAATAAAAGATTTCTTTTATTATTATTTCGTATTGAGTTTTTTTCTAACATCGATATTATTATTTTTTTATATCGATATTAAAGTACTGGTGTAACTGTGGCAACATTTGTTTGTAATGAACTGTCAAGTTGGTTCGCCTAATTCTGTGGACTCGAGTATAGGGCATGTAGGGCGTATCAGATATTTTTGCACGCTCCGCTGTGGCAGATATTAATAATGACTGTACTATTAATGATAACCTGGAAACCACCAGAACCTCCCATATCAACAAATACGTGCCCACGAAAATCATACGGAATGGCCCCTCAATCTTTTCACCATTAAGGCTGATAGTGTCTCCCGAGGAACTGTTGGGTCTCCGCGTGCTTCCTGGTAGCCTGGTACACGTCCCTCTCCTTGTCGGGATACTTGGTCGGCAGATTGGGCGAGTGCAGATGCACCTTAGCCGCGTATCTGCGGCAGAAATAAATAATAATAGCTTTTTGCTGACTGTACTTTTTTTAGACTTTACATGACTGTATTGTCATCCACATCCACATTACATTCCCTATTTACCAAATTTCAAGTCAATCCGACCACTAGAAGTGGATCAAATTCAACTTGCAAGATTTATTATGACCCGCACATAATGTATGTATGTAAACTCTTTATTGTACAAACGAAAATTAACAAAATACAACTGACAAACTTTAAGATACTTGTACAAAGGCAGACTTATACCTTTAAGGGATCTCTACCAGTCAACCTTTGAGTGGATGAGAGGAGAGGAGCAATACGTTAGGGTCCGACAAAGGGTGAGTTTAAGAGTTAAAATAATGGAAGCTACTATACAGTGCTTTAAACAATATAATACATAAACTACAATAGAAATAAATAAACTACTATATATATGACCATAATACATATAATATATAATAATAATAAAAATAATATGTACATTCATTGCAAGTTAATAAAAGCTTGGAAAAAGCTTGTAAAATAGTAGGTACTTAACAAACCCTACATATTTATTATTATCCCTCTATGACATAGGGCCTATGTTATATTATAATATAGATGCGAAAGTTTGTAAGTCGAAATTGAAATTCGATGTATAGATGAGTTTGAGTCCCGGAGAAGGCCATAGGATCGTCTTAAGAGCGTTTATTTATAACTGCTGAGCTGGCAATAATATGATAAAAAAATAATGAAAAATAAAAATGTGGTCTGACAGAACTGTTCTTAATGTATTAGTTAATGTCTCTACTGCAGGGTTTCTCAAACTTATGGCTCCACGTACCTCTGTTAAAGTTTCTAGACGATAGCGTAATAAAATTGACTGTTGGAGAAACTAAAAATAAAAAATACAAAAAGACTCCAAAAACCAATCTTAATCATCTTGCTAGTCTTGCAGCCTGGTGGTTTTTGGAGTCACGTAAACCTTGTCGCGAACCCCCTACCGTCGAATAGCGAACGACTAGGGGTTCGCGTACCCCACTTTGAGTAACCCTGGTCTACTGCAATAACTATTCGTGAAAGAATTTTATTTCTTTGAAAACCGTTAATAAACGTTTGTTCGTTTTTAAACAATATAACAGTCTATCAAGAATAAATTGGAGTAGACACATTAACTTATATATTAAGAACAGTTCTAACAGACCACATTTTTAATTATCACTAAATTTTTATGGAATAATCGAGAAAAACTAACAAAAATGCAACGTTGCCAGCTCAGCAGGTATAAACGGTCGTAATCTTGGAAAATTACAGTTCCCGGGATACCAGAATTAACCTATTTTAGTTTCGTGGTACCTTATGCCGGCTATGTCGATCTCGTAGTGTCCGCCCAACACGTATTCGTTGCTAATCTTCTGCGGGACACCGTTCTCGTCCAAGTTTTCGACAAATCCGAGGCACACCTGACAAATATTAAAAAAAAATAGTACATTGTGTCTTAAGGGCGGTAAATAAGGAATTACGAACGAGAGTCTATTAGAAGCCCGAAGTCGAAGACTGAGGGCTTTAATGAGTCGATGTTCGTAATTCTAGTACCGCCCGTGCGACATACAATGTTTTTCATCACATTTGCGAGTAAAATTTTATATTTGTAAAAGAAAAAAAAAATTCTTCCAAATATCGGCGATACCATACGCTGTGCTCTTGGCAGCGCCGCCCTCCCCCTCCCCTCCCTCGGCATGCGCCGCAACGTGCGTGTGCATGTGGTCCATGTGGTCCTGCAGCAGCGCCATCAGTACGGGCACTGACTCATTTACCGACCTTGGGCTTCATGACAAGAAAATGTGTACGCGCAATGACTCATGCGACCGACCACGGGTTTCATGACAAGCACATTAAGGTCGAGGGTTTTATTTGGGGGGTTGCAAGCAAGGTAGCCTGCATGTTACGACACTGTTTACGAGCGAGTGTGATGAAAAAGTTATTGACTGTCTGTACTGCACCTAAACAATCAAACTCAGTCTTGTCAGAGAAAAAATGATGACGATACAGCCAGTCAAAGTACGAGTTAATTTTTAGCATGGTGTGACGTCACGTAATGGTACTTTCTTGCAGGGGATCCCATGCCCCAATGACCTTCGATCTGAATTCCTTAGTTTTCTAATGTTTTTTGTGGCTTATTATATAAACAACAACGGCTTTAAAGAATTTAGTATCCAATCCAATATTTACTTCAAAGTTCATTGTCTTCGAGATATTTGGCATCAAAGTGGAATAATTTTAGGCCAAAAAACTGGTTTTCTGGCCATACATTTTGTGTTAATTAGTTTCAAATGAAAACTCTCGACAAGTTTTAGAGACGTCAAAGATGAACCCAAATATGTAGATTTCGTATATGTTAGATTAGCGTTGGAGCTCCTAGGTCGCGCCTACCAAGCCCTCACCTGCTTCTTGAACGTGTAACCATAGCTGGTGGTGGTGGTCTGTCCGCAGTGCACGTTGTCGCGGTATATGGGTTCGCCGCCCCACGACCACGGGTCAAGTTCATGCTCGTGGTCTGTCAACAGGAGCTGGACGTAGTGACGGCGGACGCCTTCTTCGCGCTGTTTGAGTAAGGCTTCGCGGCCGATGAACGGGATGTCTTTCTGTGGAAGTTTGTTCAGCATACACTTTTCGTTCATCAAAGTTTCAAGGCACACCAATGAAAAATAGCCAAGTGCGGTGGTCAGCGGAGGCTTTAATTAAGGTCTTTTTGACATCTTTAGGTAAGAAACCCCAAAAAGCTATATATAAAAGAAAACATTTGTATTTTAATTAACTTCCTTTTATAAGATTGTTTTTTTGGAATCTTTTTGTATTTTTTATTTCAATTCCAAATTTTTACTTTTACGGTCATCCCGTAAAACCGAAATTGAAAATACAAACTGAAATATAGATGCACAGAAAAAACAGAAAAATAAGACCATCACTGGGAATCGAACCCAGGTCCTCGGTAATCCGTACCGCGTGCTATACCGCTACACCACTGATGGTCAACGGTACCGACACGAATTTCCCTATGCACCTCATATCTCAGCTTGTGTTTCTTACTTAGTCACTTAAGCAGCGACGCTAGCGACATCTATGCCGTAAGCCCTCAAACTTTTTCGGCATTCCTTTGGAACTAACCGCCCATCACCACCATCAGTGGTGTAGCGGTATAGCACGCGGTACGGATTACCGAGGACCTGGGTTCGATTCCCAGTGATGGTCTTATTTTTCTGTTTTTTCTGTGCATCTATATTTCAGTTTGTATTTTCAATTTCCTTTTATAATTTAAATATCAGATAATAATTAAAATGTATTCATGATTTCAGTGCAGCATACACTTTGCGGCAATCGTGGCACACCTGAAAATATACGCGGCACACCGCTAAGACTAAGCTGGACTAAGGAGATGTGGATTCACAAGAGCAGCGATGGTCCAGCTTCCTAGAAAAATCCAATTTTTATTTTATTTTGCATACTTAGCACTGACGGCCATTTAGGGGCCAGTTAGAGGCACGTGCCCCCCGTCAAGGGCTTATCACGGGGGGCACCGGGGCACGTGGCCCCCCAGGGCGGATTTAGGGGGCACAGGGGCACGTGCGCTGAAAGGCATGGAGAGCATACCGCATCACTCACATGGAACTTGACGCGCCAGGTGCAGCCGCACTTGAGCGGCGTGGTGGTGGTATCCAGGTCCTGGCCCCAGAATGCGAAGAACTTCTCGACGCGCAGCGCGCGCGACGCGTAGTATAGCCCACGTGAGCGATGCCATACTTAGCATTGACGGCCATTTAGGAGCCAGTTAGGGGCACGTGCCCCCCGTCAAGAGCGTATCACCACCGGGGCACGTGCCGACCCAGGGACGATTTACGGGGCACCAGGGCACGTGGCCCCCAAGGCGGATTTAGGGGGCACAGGGGCACGTGCGCTGAAATATATAAAGAGCATACTGCATCACTCACGTGGAACTTGACGCGCCAGGTGCGTCCGCACTCGAGCGGCGTGGTGGTGGTGTCCAAATCCTGGCCCCAGAAGGCGAAGAACTTCTCGACGCGCAGCGCGCGCGACGCGTAGTAGCCCACGTGAGTGATGCCATATTTAGCGCCCACGGCCATGATGCGTTGGTACACGTGGAGGGCGAACTGTCGAACGAACATAATATACAGGCGAGGTAGCTGAACGGGCGAGTACGAGTTATCGTATATTGACCTAACATGTAATATTAAATAAATACCTAAGGTAAATGTGTCGATGAGTGACCTAGATTACCTACCTATTGAATTGTGTCAAAAAGTAGTACATTTAAGTTACTCATAAGCCGTGTATCCACTAGAGGCAGCCTCGGGCCGAGCGGCTGCCTCGCCCCGAGGCCGCGCAGTAGAGACGCTGCCAAAGGCTCCTTTGAGCACGCCCAAAAAACCGACAAAATATGGCTCGGCTCGCGGTGCTCGGCCTGAGGCTGCTCTAATGGATACGCAGCTATTAACGCCGAAGTTGTGTTGCTAATTTTGACATTATTCCTGCATCATCTGACATACCTATACATATTGCCATATTGACAGTAAGAAAAAAAAAAGAAAGAAGAAATAAAACATTTATTCGTGACAAACATGACAACTATGGATAAAAGTGAAATGGTCCCAAATCAGCAATCTGCCGGTCTTGCGAACGGCGCTGGTCTTTCTTTGGGACCATCGGGGTCATCATACATTAAAAAAATTACATCATAAAATACAGTGAGACCGATAAAATTTTCACTTAAATAAAAACTCAAAATTAAATTGTTACCTATATTGTAGAGCCGAGCGGCGGATTGGAGGGCCGAGCATTTGCAGCCTACGTACATAATTAAACGTTTTGATTTCGAACCGTGTCAGAATGCTCTATTCGTTTAGGGACTACGAAACTCACCTCATTAGGTATGTATAGGACATAGCCAAGTTCGCCAGTGTGGGTCAAATTCATGGCCCTGATGCCATTGGCTAAGCCAACATCCAATTCCTAAAAAAAAAAACATAAAATAAGTTAAAATGCATCAAAAAAAATCTATTTAATTAGTGTCACGTACGACAGTGAACAAAATGCGTCATTTCACCCGAGTTGCTTAACCCACCCATATTAATATCGATGTTTTAAAGGAGATTGTACAAATATGTGTAAAACGGGTAATTCTCACTAATGACATTAAAAAAAACAAGCTTTACAGTGAAGAAAGACATCATAAGGACGAACCTGCGAAGCAATTCAATAGTGTATGTGAAGTTCCCAGTCCGCACTGGGCCCGCGTGGGAACTACCACACAAGCCCTCTCATTCTGAGAGGATCCTAGGCTGGGATGATGATGATGATGATGATGATGATGATGACAGAACACTAACCTTAAAAGTGAAGAAAGGGAAGTTGCTCGGCGACAGATCCGTATCAGTCAGCTCCGACATGAGGTTCCTCGTGAACGGCCCCATGACGCATATCGCGGTGTACATAGGCGTGACGTCTGTCAGCGTGACGGATCCGTCGCGCGGCATGTGACGCTTGATCCACACCTTACAGCGCGTCTGCTGGATCGTCGGCGCGATCATCATGTAGCTGGGGACAATGGGCTAGTGTAGCTGGGGACAATAGGCAGCGCGTCTGCTGATTCGTCGGCGCGAGGGACAATGGGCTAGTGTAGCTGGGGACAATTGGCTAGTGTAGCCGGGGACAATTGGCTAGTGTAGCTGGGGACAATAGGCAGCGCGTCTGCTGATTCGGCGGCGCGATCATCATGTAGCTAGGGACAATGGGCTAGTGTAGCTGGGGACAATAGGCTAGTGCAGCTGGGGACAATAGGCTAGTGCAGCTGGGGACAATAGGCTAGTGCAGCTGGGGACAATAGGCTAGTGCAGCTGGGGACAATAGGCTAGTGTAGCTGGGGACAATAGGCTTTTGTATCACACACGTAAATAGCCCATTTCTTCAAACAAAATTAAAACGCAGTTTAATGCTACTACTGAAATAAGTCAAACGTTATTTACCGTGTATCGTTAACCTTTTCGACGCCAATAACTCATATATACGCACCGCAGGTTCCACGCCAACGACCTATATATACGTCTATTACTTCAATGCAAAAGCAACCTTCTTTCAATTGTGTTAAGGTTCAATTTTAGGCATTGCAATATGGAAGCCGTCTTTTGTATTTGACGTGGCGGCGAAAAGGTTAAACTTGTAGACTCACTGGTTATCGGAGATCCTCGCTAGACTGCAGTCGTTCTCGTACCCTCCCCGCTCATTCTGCATGCCCGTGTGTATGATGCCGCCCACTTTGACGTCCACGTCGTTGGAGCACAGATACTGGAGCAGGTCGACAACCTCGCGCCCTTTCGACTGTCAAACACAATGAGGGTTACTGTGACAGGCTAGTTGGCGCTGTTTGACAGCTTTGACATTTGCGTCACGTTTGGACCCAGGGTGGAACCTTTTAATATTCAATTTCACTATGATTTCCTTGACAAAAGTATGAGATTTCAACATGACATTAGTGGCACAAAGGTTCTACCCTGGGTCATGATTCAATTTGTTCTACTGTGCTAACTTCCACCCAGCTGCAATTCTCTAGTGGGGCCTTTTCTGAGTCTTGTGGGAACTCATACCCACCTGCAAGTCTACTCGTGTATTGTAGGGCCATTTCTGAGTCTTGTGGCAACTTCCACCCACCTGCAAGTCTATCTTGTAGGGCCGTTTCTGAGTCCTGCAGTAACTCCCACTCACCTGGAGTCTATCTTGTAGGGCCGTTTCTGAGTCCTGTAGTAACTCCCACACACCTGCAAGTCTACTCGTGTCTTGTAGGGCCCTTTTCTGAGTCTTGTGGCAACTTCCACCCACCTGCAAGTCTAACTTGTGGGGCCGTTTCTGAGTCTTGTGGCAACTCCCACCCACCTGCAAGTCTATCTTGTAGGGCCGTTTCTGAGTCCTGTGGCAACTCCCACCCACCTGCAAGTCTAACTTGTAGGGCCGTTTCTAAGTCCTGTGGCAACTCCCACCCACCTGTAAGTCTATCTTGGTGAAGGAGGAGTAGTCAGCAATGCCGACGGCCTCTCGGCACGCCCAGTACTCGCGCTGCACCGTGTCGAACCAATGCGGCTTGCCGAATGTACGTGTGTGCGCTATCTTGAAGGGACGCGGTTTCAGAGATGCACCGTCTGATTTATCTGACAAATAACGTAGTTAGGTCAATCAACTGTTTAGCTTAGCTGGTTGCCATGGTAACGTCAACGTCTCCTGGTTCACTTCATAAAAGTATGATTTTTATGGGATACAAATCCACTAGAAGTTAGGGAGTTATGACAGTTTTAAGGTAATTCCTTAGTGGCTCATCTCCTAAACATGCTATATGGGTGAAGGCCAAAAAGTTGCACAGCATACAAATGTACGATTAATTTTCGTGTCACAATGGAAAAAGTTACTGGAAGAACTACGTAGCTTTAACGCTTCGCCCATATAGTAGGTAGTTTTTTTTTATTTTTTATTCGACTGGATGGCAAACGAGAAAGTGGGTCTCGTGATGGTAAGAGATCACCACCGCCCATAGACACCTTCAATACCAGGGGGATTGCAGATGCGTTGCCAACCTAGAGGCCTAAGATGGGATACCTCAAGTGCCAGTAATTTCACCGGCTGTCTTACTCTCCACGCCGAAACACAACAGTGCAAGCACTGCTGCTTCACGGCAGGATTAGCGAGCAAGATGGTGGTAGCAATCCGGGCGGACCTTGCACAAGGTCCTACCACCTGCATAGTACACATTAGCAACATTTTTCTAACCTGATGTTTCCTAAGTTAAGGAACAAAACACCAACACGAAGAGTTGATTGGCCAAACGAATAAAAAAAAAATATAAGTGCTTCGTTGCTTACGAAAAACATATCACAGGTAAATTCTTATTGTCTTTAATATTGTAAGTAACACACAAATATTTTGACCTGACCTTACGATTCTGGCGCCAACTAGAATGCCTCAGACATCCCAGCCTATATTCGTCCCACTGCTGGGCAAAGGTCTCCTTCTCAGCATAAGAGGGCTTGGGCCAAGTGCGGATTGGGTACCACACACCATTGAATGTTTCGCATGTTTCCTCAACATGTTCGCCTTAACAGTTATGCTCTTGATTAATTCTGAATGTAAACCCTCATTGCGTAGTTTATATTCTACCCCCTCCTTTTATGAGAATAATGAGATTAACTCAACCCCAACCCCATTCTAATAAAAGGTGTACTCACCTACAGGCTCGAACCAAGTCGGCCGCTCGTACCCCATGACTTGGCCGAACACCGCGCCGTTGTCGCGCAGAGTAGGGTAGATCGGGGACATGCGCAGATTGCGCCCGGTCTGGAACTCGTGGAAAGGGTAGGGCAGGCCGTAATGGACACCTGGGGATGACGCAAAAGATATGGTGCTAACACATTGGTATAAAAAAGTTATATAACATCATAGAACAAATGCATTTGCAATTTGTTATATAACATTTTAGTATGACATTTGTTACAATTTGTTATCCAATGTTATAAAACAAATATTTTCTAGCGTTACACAGTGTGTTACCGGCAGCATGGCTTTTTTTAAGGGAGGTTAAAGTAACGTATTTCTGTAACTTAAGCATGACATTAATTTAATTAATAAACTAAAATCCACTTTGTTGACTTTCTAACAAAATTATAATTGCCACCAAGGCCCGGCAAAGCAAATTCACAAGTAAATGTAAATAACAGCCGACAGATACTTTGATTATTACTTGTCAATTTACTCAGCGGAACGCACGGAGCCTTAACTCACCAGGCACTTCCTTGATCCGGTCCCGCAGGAACCTCTTATTATTATGCAGACCGAGGAACCTATTTATGTCCAACTCGTACATGTCGTATTTAGTGTAGCCGTCGACCAGGTTCTCCACTGTGGCCTCGGCGACGCCGCCCGCCGCCGATATGCCGACCGTCTTCATACCGGCAGCCACGTGGTAATTGAACATCTGGGTACAACAGACGATAGCTAAACTCGGATTTTTAATCCCACGGAAAAAATGTTTAGGTGTTGCCGCTACCGAAAAATATTTGCAGAGTTCAAGATGTTTCCACATTCGTCAGAAATCGAGTTCCCACTGAAAAAACTGTATTAGATAATCAAGATAAAATATTTTAATTTATTGATGGAAATCATTATTTTAGCTCCTTAAGTTTTATCTTTGATTATATTAATTTACAAAGAGAATACTGTTTTCGTATGCATAATTTATTTATTGTCCTGGTATTACAGCCGGGTTTTTAAGCTGTGGGCCGCTTGACGCGAGACGTCACTCAATGCACTAACTATTTTTTGCGAACAAAACGGGACTACGCAACACTGCGGCATGCTCGATATTTTTATGGCACGGTTTTAAGGTATTAAATAAAATATGATTTAAATGTAAATTTTGTTTTCGCGCCCGTAACAGCAAACTAATCACTACTTCAGGAAGGCCCTCTGTCTACAGTGGCGCCAACTGGTAAGCGCTGACGCTGCCGCGATATATCAAGGACGCTGTCGAGACATTATACTGTTCCTTTTTTCATTGGCGTCGTAAATAAAAATCGCTATTACAATCGAGCATTAATCGATTTTTAAAATGTCATATTTTCCACCATCTCTACGCTAGTCTCGGCTACTACAGATCATACACATGTTTCATTCAAGAAATAATGTCAAATTTTGACGAAGATTTTTCAAATGAAGATTAATGAAGTCTAGTTAAAAGGCACGAATTATAGATAAACGTGTTATTGATTCGATCCAGTGAGTGTTTATACAAACAAAAAACGGTTTGTTGACACTTTAAGATTGGATTGACATACAATATAGCGGTGCCTAGCCTGCCGTCTGCTCGACGCACGTTATGGTCTTCACTTTATCCGCTGCACAGGAGGCCACAGAACGTTCGATGTTACGAATTTAGCCGGTGGGACGGCCAAGAGTCGCGAGATCGAACGGCCTGGGACCACCGACCTTCGTTGAACTCGCAACCGTATGGTGGCTTTTAGTCGACGATAATATTAAAATGTTACACCGCCTTTATTTTCACCAGTCTGCTCGAACTATGGAGTAGACAATGACTTTATGATATATAAAGTAACGCTGTCGTTTAGATCTAGACACGCGGTAGCGGGTCAAGCCAAGTCCAAGCTAACAGAGCTGGCGAGCAGCACCGTGTGTAATTTTACCCGAACCATTTGCAGCCACTTTTGAACCCCTCATAACTCAAAAACTGTTTCACATAAACGTGTCAAATTTGGCTCATTTATTGAGACTTGTGAGATACATAATGTGCTCCAAATTTCATAAACACGCCTCAAATGGTTATTTAGATAATATCCAAAAATCGACATTTTCAACACTGACTCACCTATAGATCAAAGTTCTAACCCAGTTCCAGATGACCTTGAAAGTTCAAATTTGGCATCCGGATAGGTAGTTGGGTGAATATACATAAAGGAATAAATCAGAAAGTAGTAAAATTTTATTATAATTTTGTAAATTATAGGCCGTAATGGGCACTTTTACACGTCGTTTTTTAAAACTAGCAGCGCATTCTGAAAGACCATCATTGCCAAGAAGAATGTGCCGTTCAAGAAATTATTTTATAACAACTTAAAATATCATTTCTTCTTATAAATTAGGATAATGTATTGAAGCCAAAGGTCGAACTTGGCTAGTTTTCATATACGAATTATATTAGCCTTCGCAAGTTTTAAAGCTGTAAGTTCTTATTTTATTCTTCCGAAAATTTGGCTTGCTGGTAGAAACTAGCCATCGAACATAGAGCTCTTCTATGACTGTTTTAGTAGGTACTTAATAATAATTCGTATATGAGAACTAGCCAAGTCCGACCTTTGGCTTCAAAACATTATCGTAATTTATCAGAAGAAATTATATTTTAACTTGTTATAAAACAATTTCAGGACTGACCATTGAACTTGGCACTTTGGCACTTGGCACTCATTTAGTTCTCACCTCCTTTGTCGTTAAAGTCAACAATCAAGGCATATATCATAATACTGAACTTGGCTCTCATTTCACATTTATATTTTGATGGGATTGTAAATCTTGCAGGACATTTTACTTCCGTGCTTCTTTAACTATCCCAACAGTCCTATGAGAACTGTTGTTCAACTGTGCTTGGGAGAGACTCGGCGCGCGTTACAGTAACGGTTGCAGCAACACTTAGAAGTGTTCCCTACCTCCATACTATTATTAACTTATTCCTAATTCGATACTTCCCTAGCTGGTCATAATTTTGATTCGTCATATTCAGTAAATTATTGTCTAATAGCTACAAAGTATAACTACTTAATACCTACAATCTGTCCTAATACTTACTATTAATCCTGTAAGCATGTGTTCGCGATTTCATTTTACTGTACAATGACGAGTTAGGAATATGACGAATTAGGAATATGACGAATCAGGAATATGACGAATCGGGAATATGACGAATCAGGATTATGACGAGTTAGGAATATAACGAATAGGGAATATGACGAATCGGGAATATGACGAATCAGGAATATGACGAATCGGGAATATGACGAATCAGGAATATGACGAGTTAGGAATATGACGAATCAGGAATATGACGAATCAGGAAAATAACGAATCAGGAAAATGACGAGTTAGGAATATGACGAATCAGGAATAAATCTTTCCACCGATATAGCTTGTAGAACTTACCTCTGGCGCCTCCCCCACTATCCAGCGGCAGTCCGGCGAGAAAGCTTCCAGTCCGTTGCACAGTTTGTGCAACTGCGCTTGGGCGAGGCTCGGCGCGCGATGCAGTAACTGTTGCAGCAACACGTGGAAATGGTCCCAGTCTTCATGCACGCAGCGCTGCGACGCCGTCTCGACTGAAATAATAAAAAAATAGAAACATTCATTTTACAATTAGGTCACAAAGGGCCTTTTTACACGTCACTTTTTTTAATGTGCAAAATCTAAGTTTATTTTGCAATTAGGCCGTAAAGAGCTCTTTTACAAGTCACTTTTTATACTACCAGCGCTTTCGGAAAGACCCTCATTGCCTAAGAGAACGCCCCGAAAGATTTTTTTTGAAAGTCATTTTTTCAAAAGGATAAAAAATAAAACATATAAGATACAAGGCTTTAGCGTGAAAGATTAACAAACATACACACTTGCATACCTTCGCATTTATAATATTAGTAGGGTAGGATTTAGGTAATTCAAATAAAGATCACTCAAGTTTAAAGGGGTCAATCAACTTTTTCTTGTTTGTTATTCAAGAGACCCTGCCGTGAAGCAGCAGTGCTTGCACTATTGTGTTTCAGCGTGGAGAGTAAGACAGCTGGTGAAATTACTGGCACTTGAGGTATCCCATCTTAGGCCTCTAGGTTGGCAACGCATCTGCAATCCCCCTGGTGTTGCAGGTGTTTATGGGCGGTGGTGATCTCTTACCATCAGGAGACCCACTTGCTCGTTTGCCATCCAGTCGAATAAAAAAATAAAAAAAAACAACAGTGACAGAGTTTCTTAAAAAAACTGCTTTGATATATGCGACTATTATGCTTAGGAGATAGTCTATATAGTAATGAGCTTGTAACTATGACAAAAAATTATACTCGATGAATTTTAACCACAGAAAACATAAAGAAACTCGTGGTTTTAAAAAGTTGTCCAGGGGACGTAACCATGGCAATGAGGTACAAGAAATAGTTGATCGACCCAAATACTAACTCTCCTCCTCGTTGACAGGTTTGGCGACGGGCTCGAATCCTCCCATCAGGAGGCAGCCGTCTCTCTCCCGCATGTAGATGTACCCGTCCGGATCGCGCACCACTGAATGAGATAGCAAATAATTAAACTGGCGACCGATCTAGTTTGCAATTCAATTCCAACAATGTACGGTAACCGTAAAATACATCGTGTTTTCTCGGAAAAGTTCGTATTTCAATACAAACTTTTTTTGCTGAATGTATATTTTGTTGACTGTACTTGCATTGTCACCCAAACTGCATTTGCATACCAAATTTCAAGTCGATGGCACTAACCGTTGAAGAGTTCCGTCCTGCGGAGACGATCCTGCCCGGACTACCAGGATGTCACTGCCAGATTATTGTAATAAGTATGCCAAATTTTAGGAAGGACTACAGGAAGTTGGTCTAGTTCGACTGGCAAGATTTCTAGGCCACTAGACTTATATTCTTCCTTTTAGTTTTTAAGGCAGTCGGGTTTTTTTGATTTTTTAAATTTAATGTTTTTAATTTTATACTTTTTTGATATTTCTGTGAAAATAGTATATTAAAAGTAAAAGTAAAGTCCCATATATATTTAGAATGGGCTCATTATTAGCTTTCATTTGATACCAATATTGTTACAATACAAAATGTTTTTTTTTCATTCCTCCGCCATATTTTTTTTCGCAGACGCCATATTGAAATATTATATACCCTATGTCACTCCGACAGTTTTGACGAATCCAATGATATCTCATATGTTACAATCCGTCCAGCCGTTTAGCCTGCAGCGAGGACCAAAGAAATGGACATACATACCCACATACATACATACATACATAAGCTCGAAAAACATAACCCTCCTTCGGGCAGTCGGCCATCCCCACACACATCCTCTCACATCTCTGGTGGAAGCGGATCCATATTTTGATGATAGGGTAGTAAACGCTACCCCCACTTACCAGGCGTCATTGGGTCCAGGTTTTCAATTGGGTTCGTATGAAGGTAGTAGTGTTCACAAGGCAGCAAGGGTACCTTGACACGAGGCTTCGCGAGCTGGCCCACCTGCATAGAAAAATTTAATAAAAATTTAGTTCCTTATTTATCTTAATTTTACTTTTGATTCTGATGCGGTCTATGTGGCTTTTAAAAATGAAACTAAATTGACAAGTCCCAAAAATTTGTCTTTAAAACATGAAATGAAGAAAATACTGTTCATCATCATCATCATCATCCCAGCCTATATACGTCCACTGCTGGGCACAGGCCTCCTCTCAGAACAAGAGGGCTTGGCCATAGTTTCCACGCGGGCCCAGAGCGGATTGGGAATTTCACACGCACCATTCAATTGCGTCGCAGGTTTGTGCAGGTTTCCTCACGATGTTTCCTTCACCGCAAAGCTCGTGGTAAATTTCAAATGTAATTCCGCACATGAATTTCGAAAAACTCAGAGGTGCAAGCCGGGGTCTGAACCCACGACCCTCTGCTTGAGAGGCGATAGGTCAAACCACTAGGCCACCACGGCTTGTTTGTCTTTAAAACATGAAATGAAGAAAATACTGTTCATTTTTCTAAAATACTGTTTATTTCCCTTCTCAGACGTAAATATATTTTTTTCTTGTAAAAAAAAGTTGGCAACCCTACTTAGGGCTTTGTTTGAACGCACCTGCCTGGCCCAGAAGCCAGCGCAGTTGACGAAGTACTCGCACTCGATAGCCCCGTGACTCGTCTCCACTCCGTGCACGCGGTCATCCCTCGACAGTACCGACGTGAGCGCACAGTTCTCCATAACGCCGACACCTACGTGCAAACGCGAAATTAACAGAAAAAGCATGTTTTAAGGAAATTACATTTTTAATACAAGCTAGTATAGTAACTAGTTTTTGTTGACTGTACAGTGCTGTACTGTAGGAAAACCTTTGCCAGTTATTAAATTGATTCCTTTACAAAGTCATAGACTCTTAGTACGTTTTGAAACCAATGTACTAAGTAGACAAGTGCATATCAAATTATACTTACTTGACATGATAACAAGGGTCAAAATAGTATACACCTCTTACATATATCTAGTTTAATATCAATACAAAACCTTTTTAATAAACAACTTCGTAAAAGTTTCAATCAAATAATGTTCTATTTAATTGTCAGTGCCAAGGTGTAGTGGTAGGGTTGATATGGTCACCTGATTATGTTTAGCAGGTTGACAGGTTGACGCAGTATGCAATCGGTAAAGCAGATTAGCGCTTATACTGACCAAAGGAAAATAGATCTTAGGGTGATGTAAAGTTGGGTGCCCGAAATGAGAGGCCGGTTGATTTTTGGACTTTTTACTCCGAAGCCGATTGCAATGGAACAGTGACAAACAAACTTAAAAACCTTATTTATATTGATGCGCGATACTAGCGCCACCACATTTTGTGTTTTATTTTGTAACTGCTGAGGTACATGAATGTCAACGGGCATCGATCATTTTGATTAATTAGCAAGCTATCTAGTTCAGCAGATGAACTATAGATGGCGCTGTATCGAACAGGTGACGAACCTTTTTTTACTCCGACTGTACCTACTTGCATTCACAATGTCTTAGACTATCGCGGTCGTTACTAATTTTATAATTTAAATTCGGGTTTTGTTCCGCGTGCTTCTTAAGATCGTCTCGTGATCATGGCACATGCAATGAGGGCTATCGCGTATGAATTCGCCGCTAGAGGCGCTAGTGTAGCGTGAGGTCTTCGAAATGTCAAATCTCATAGTTTTTGGGTGAGAGCTACGCGGGTTTATACATATATAAATTAGAATAATTTTGTGAATATTTTGCAATACCTGAAATTAATTATAGCAATTATGCGTTACGGGGTAACTAATGTCTGTGTTTTGAGACAGTTTTTTCTTTCGGAAACCTTTGTCCTCCCTTTTTTCCGAACAAAACGGGGACTATGCAACACTGTGGTTGCTCGATATTTTTATGGTACGGTTTTAAGGTGTATTAAATATGATTTTAATGTAAACTTTGTTTTCACGCCCGTAATAACAGACTTTGAAAGCCACACTTAAAAACCTCACGCAACAGTGCGCCATCTGGTGAGACAAAAAACGATAGCCCTCATTGTGCCGAAATATCGAGCTTCTCTAATACCAAGGTAGGTACGCGGAACAAAACATGAATTTAAATCATAAAATTTATACTTGCACTGTCGTCAAATTTACATTTATTATTACTACTAGCCTGTTACCCAGGAGTCCGTTCGCGTAGAATTGGATTGTCACTATCGCGGTGGATATTTGAAATTTTCCGGGATAAAAACTATCCTATGTCCTTCCCCGGGACTCAAACTATCAGTATACCGAATTTCATCTAAATCGGTTCAGCGGTTTAGACGTGCTGAAGTAACAAACAAACAGACATACAAACTTTCGCATTTACTCTATTAGTGGGATTGAAATAATACACTAGCAGCTCTTAGAACACAAGCGCAGCGTAGGACGTCCACCAACAAGATGGACGGATGACCTGGTTAAAGCCGCAGGTGTACGGTGGATGCAGGCCGCTGCCAACCGAAGCAACTGGAGGTCTGTGGGGGAGGCCTATGTCCAACACTGGACGTCCTACGGCTGAGATGATGATGATGATGAGCTCTTAGAACTGATGCGAGTATATCACTGCACTTGTGTGTTTGTTTGGTTTTCCGTACCAAATTTCAAATCAATCCGGCCACTAGAAGTGGGTCAAATTAAACTTGCAAGATTTGACCCGCAAATGCATACCTACAATCATCATCATCATCCCAGCCTATATACGTCCCACTGCTGAGCACAGGCCTCCTCTCAGAACAAGAGGGCTTGGGCCATAGTTCCCACGCGGGCCCAGTGCGGATTGGGAACTTCACACACACCATTGAATTGCTTCGCAGATTTGTGCAGGTTCCTCACGATGTTTTCCTTCACCGCAAAGCTCGTGGTAAATTTCAAATGTAATTCCGCACATGAATTTGGAAAAACTCAGAGGTGCGAGCCGGGGTTTGAACCCACGACCCTCTGCTTGAGAGGCGATAGGTCAAACCACTAGGCCACTACGGCTTTTTACGGCATACCTACAATGCAAGTCAAATAAAAGCTTGCAAAAGGGGTGTTATAAGAAAATTTCAGAGCTTAACTAAAGCTAGGTTTATACAAAGCCAGTGCTGGCTGCCAGCTTTACAGGCAAACATCTGCACACACGAGCGAAGAAATTCAATAATTTGTGTGACGTTCCCAATCCACATTAGCCCGGTGTGGGAACTACGGCCTTCTCATTTTAAGAGGACAGATGAGTCGCTTAACTTCATACTCAGATAAATCCACTCGAACCATTTGGCAGATTATTGAAAAAAAAGTGTTAATAATAACGTTAATTCGGTGATTTGAAAGGCAGTATTTTTTTACTATGGCTAAAGCATTAAATAAAGCGATCCTGTTCGGCAAATTCAGCATTAAAACCACCCATTCTTTACAAAAAAATAATATGTTGATTGGATTTACCTTCATTTGATATACTAATCGATTGCAATTTATCGATCTTTGAAAAAATTCAGTGTGGATTTGTATAATTTTGATTTAACAGACCTGGATTCTGGATTCTAGATTTGAAAAAAAAAATGTCATAAAAATAACAAAATTCTTTCACTGATTGGCTTGGATGGACTGAAAAACTGTCATGGATTTTTCTGATTTTGATAAAATGTTACGATTTTAGCTGTAATTTTCTCAAAAACCACACGGAATCATACTTAATGGACAAAATTGTAACAAAACTAGTTTTTTACCCTCTTAAAACATTACAATAATGGATTTACCCGAGTTTGAGGTTAAGCGACTCAGATGTGCCTTGCAGAGAGACGTATATGACTGGTATGATGAGGAATGAAATATTCCTTACCCTGGGCTACCGCTTCCCGCATCAGCGCCATGCAGACGAGGTGGGGGTCCGCGACGCCGTCCCCCGGGATCCAGAGGCCGCCGAGCACGTCCTCCACGTTCAGGAGGGGACAGATCTCCTGACACCGTTGGGAGGTCACCAGCTCGCAGGGTATACCCCAAGAACTAGCGGACAAAAGATCACATGGCTCTATTAAATTAAAAATTATTTACTATTTTGTAATTTTTTACATATACCTATTATTACTATTTTTAACCGACTTCAAAAAAGGAGGGGGTTCTATGTTCCAATGCTTGTAATTATTATTTTTTATGTATGTTCGCCGATTACTCAGTCAATTGTAAACCGATTCTCAAAATTCTTTTTTTTATTTGAAAGAGTACTCTTCTGAGTTGGTCCCATTGTCAACAAGTCAAAATCTGATGATGGGATCCTACAGAAATCGAGGGCAAACCTCAAATTTTATAGGCACGCCTATGGCGATTTTGCCATTTTTAGCATTAAGATAAGCATTTACATTCAGAAAGTATCATTTGGAAAACTGGACCTGATGAAGAAGACTGTAGATGGCCAATGGAACTTGTCAAAGCTAAGTAATGCTCGCGCGTCTATAAACGATCATAATTAATAAACCGAGATAAGCGACTAAGAAGCTTTAAGTTAATGATTCTTTCGAACTGATCTGATGCTGAAGCCGGAAGTTAGGCAACGGAACTCTGTTATAAAACAACGTAACTAAGCCTTGTTTGGGTTTAATGGAATCTTTGTGAGATGTACTTTGGCTACGAATCACTAAAAAGTGAGAAATAAAGAATTATGATTGGTTTTTTGGAGTCTTTATTTCAACTCCAAATTTGTTACTTTTAACAAAAAGTAACAAATTTGGAGTTGAAATAAAGACTCCAAAAAACCAATCATAATTTGATTGCTTAGTAGCGACATCTCTTGTCTGGGTGAGCGGTTGGTTCCGAAAGAGTGTGACTTCTCTCGATGAGAGCGGAACATAGATGTCGCTAGTGCTGCTGCATAAGTAGCGTAGTAGAAATAAGCAACCTGAGATATGTATGCATAGGAAAAATTCGTGACTAGATTCCTGTCCAGCGGTGGTGTAGGGGTTATAGCACGCAGCACGGATTGCTGAGGACCTGGGTTCGATTCCCAGCGCTGGTCTCTTTTTCTGGTTTTTCTGTGCATCCATGTCTCAGTTTGTATTTTCGATATGAGAAATAAAGAAATTTTATAACAAATAAATTAAAAAATAATGCTTTAAGGGCCTCTACCCATTACACAGTAACAATACCATGACTTATGGTCAATTATGGTCAGTTCTGTATTTTTGCGAAGATTGAATAAATACTTCTATTTACATTCCGTTATTACCACTTTTTACATATTCGTATTACGGTCATGGCATGATACAGTTTACGAGCACACATTGTGCTCGTAGGATACGGTATAGTGGGTAGAGACCTTTATTATTTTTTGTATAGAATACTCAATTATGTATTAGAAACCAATTATGTACAATTTAAAAAAAAATATTGAAAGTATTTTGGTTGATGATGAATATGATGATGATGTCAGAGTGTTATCTAGTTCTGCCACAACAATGTCCAAATCATAAATTAGATCTGTATGCCTATGTGCAGCACAAGCATTATTTTATTTTTTATCTATGGTGCACTCGTAAATTGTCACCAGCCAGTGCTAAAGTTTGTTGCAAAACAAGCATGAGACTGGATTCGCGCTGTCATAGTCATGGGCGCCAGGATGGGGGTGCAAGGGGGTGCACGTGCACCCCTCTACCGTAAAAGACAATACATATAACAAAACTAATAACAAGAATGAAACCTATAAATGCACCTCCCTATACATATATTATGCAGATGCGAGATGCAATGCACCAATCTGAAAATAATCCTAACCCGGCACCCACTGTCATCGTTCATCCACATCACATCGTACTTTAACCTTTTCACCACCACGTCAAATACAAAAGACATCACCCATACGCCAAGCTTCTATATTGTAATGTCTAAAATTGAACCTTAACACAATGAGGGCTATCGTTTTTTGTCTCACTAGATGGCGCACTGTTGCGTGAGGTTTTTAAGTATGGCTTTCAAAGTCTGTTATTACGGCGTGAAAACAAAGTTTAGATTAAAATCATATTTAATACACCTTAAAACCGTAACATAAAAATATCGAGCATACCACAGTGTTGCAAAGTCCCCGTGTTGTTCGGAAAAAGGGAGGACAAAGGTTTCCGAAAGACAAAACTGTCTCAAAACACAGACATTTAATTTCAGATATTGCAAAATATTCACAAAATAATTCTAATTATAAATAAACCCGCGTAGCTCACCCAAAAACTATGAGATTTGACATTTCAGAGACCTCACGCTACACTAGCGCCTCTAGCGGCGAATTCATTCGCGATAGCCCTCATTGAACGAAGGTTGCTTTTGCATTGAAGTAATGGACGTATAGGTCGTTGGCGTGGAACATGCGGTGCGTATATATGAGTCGTTGGCGTCAAAAAGGTTAATGTTGGTTAGTTTCATGTCTGATGATACAGAATAACACTCACACAGATTGACTCTTCATCCTCCTATACACGGTCATGCGATCCCTGTTTCTCGCCAGCAGAAGAGAGCCGCACTGCTTCCACCCAGTAACCCGTCCTTTTCCCTCCAACTCTTGGAGGAGGCGGATGGAGGATTGAGTCAGTTTGACTTGAGCCAGCGAGGGCTTGAAGGCGCCGATGAGGCCTGACGAGTGCCAGCGGCTCCCGGCGCCTACCCTGGAAATAAAAATGGTCATAAGCGATTTATTAAAAATTCCTTTTTTTTTGTAAAAATTTCTTCTTGTTCAAATATATCATAGACTTTAAGATGGCTTCGCAAGCGAGAACTATTAGAGCCAGGATCCAGCAGATAAATTGAAATACCCATGGAAATACCAAAATTGCATATAAAGAATCCGGTTCAAAATCAATTTCTCTAATCGGTTGGGACCCATTAGGTAAGAATTTTTGAGTGTCATGATTTAAATGGGTCCCGACTGTTGAACCTTAAGTTAGCTACTTAACAAAGTTCTAGCCCACTAGACTTGTTTTCTTCTTTTTAGTATTTTTTAAGGCAGTCAGGTTTTTTGATTTTTTAAATTTATTGTTTTATTTCACACTTATCTGTGAAAATGGTATATTAAAACAGTTATAACCCATATATTTTTAGAATGGGCTAATTATTAGCTTTCATTTGATACCCCACTCGATAGGTTTGCAAAAAAAACATTTTTTGAAAACTTACAATTTGGCGCCAAAAATAATTTCATGTACCCAGTGCCAGTCGCGTCATTAAGACGAATCCAATGACGTATCATTTATCAAAATCGCTTCAGCCGTTGAGTCCTTACGAGAGAACATAGGAATAGACATACATACGCGTCAAACACATAACCCTCCTTCTTTGCAGTCAGGTAAAAAGAAGACAGACCTTTTGTTAAAGCACCAATCAATACGTTTAGTTTACATAAACATTTAGCACTAAGCAGTTAACCATGCCCCTGTTAGGATCATTTCACACATCAGTGTTTCACTCACTCAATTATAGAATGGCATGACCATAAACCAACGTACTGGCAGTTAATGCCTTTTTAGAATGGAGCTTTATCAATTTGCAACTATATTTGGATGGAAGCGCTATTTGACACTTAATTATGATATCCTTACGAGACTTTAATTTAATGGTAATAAGGTAGATAACACCATAAAACAATAATGCCAAGCTGCAACTGTATTATAACATAATGTATACTCGTAAAAACAATTAATTTTAGCCCTGGAACTAGATTAACTTTCAATTTACTGCAGAATTAGGTCTTTAGTTGCTTTAACCTCCTGGGACCTAACTTTCTTAAGATTGTTTTTTCAATAAAATATTTGTACTTTATGAAGTACATTCGGCCATTATTCTTAGTGTTAATTGGTTCTTTATAAAGTAGGCGAGAGCCCATGAGGTTAAAAAGTTGTCAAATTTTTCAAGTTGACATTTGAAATTAGCAAACCAGCTTTGATTCGATGGTGTATTTCCAATCCATACTGGGCGTATAGACTGGCCAGCGAAAGCTGTCCACGCCTTATTTACGAAACTTTAATCTGGTATCATTTTTGAGATTGTCAAAATTGTCATATTGTCATTCTAGCCCGGCTTAGATAATTTTGATACTTCTGCTGTAAGAAATAAAAAATGTATACCTCCTACCATCCTCAAAACGGAAAATGTTATAAGATTATGTTAGAATAAAAATTTTAGAAGATATATTCAATGCCAATCTGGTAAAAATGGTCCAAAAATTGATGCGTCTGGACTGTACGTAAATGGTCATCAAATTTACTCAAAGACTACTAAAGTGCAACTTTCACACATTACTATAATGAATGTTGATGCAGCTTGAAGTCTTGAGTATAATTTAATATCTGGAAAATTTAAATAAATATCTAAGTATCAACATCATTTAATCAGTGTACAGCAAGTGTTGTCAGCCCCATTTTTTTTTAATTTGCCACAGTTTGTCTGGGACAGCTTTCGTTGGCCATAGTCTATGTGGAAACAGCTTAAGGCCTGTCATTCTGACCTGACAGATCTGTATATTTGTGATGCATGACATGTAAATAATTGTATATATTATATCTCTTCTTTTTTCTATCTTTAGAATATGGAATGTCAACTTGTTTGTAACAGATACACTACTTATACATGCACAAGTTGCTTACATTTTTTACCTATAGATAATATATACTGTATTGGACTGATGCCAGTCCTAATTCATACTCAATTATATTTTGTTTTCTAATTTAAAACTGGCCAAAATTTCCTGTAAGTTTAAAAGGAAAATAAATGGTTGATGCAATTTTTAAATTAGTTGAAACGTTAGAAACAAAATTCGCTGGCGCTCAACGAGTGCAATGTAACAATCCAAGAATGCAAAAGCAAATGAATGTATATGAACGAATCTCGATTGCATACGTAAAATCAATAAATCTATACATATTCACATCGGCGTATTTCAATCATAAACCACGTAAAAAATTACACGGGAAACGCTAAAGCACTTTCTTTGGTCATTACAATGAGATTTCGTCGCAAGAAAAGTTAATTTATTCAAGTAATACTTACTGTTCTTTTTCGATCAGTATAGTTTGATCGCCCCATCCGCGCTTAGCGAGATGGTACGCTACGGCGGCTCCCATAACTCCTCCACCACATATTACCACTTTGGCCTTCTTTGGAAGCTGTAGTAGACAGCCATCAAGTTTTTCTTGGTGATCCAAGGCATCTAGGCGACTAGAAATTTCCCGAGATCCAATACCAATTAGGCTAAGACACCGTGACACACTACGCCGGTGCACTCGCCTTATCAACATAATTACAGTATATTACAACGAAAATAAAATAAAATA
Organism: Choristoneura fumiferana; assembly: GCF_025370935.1. NCBI lineage: Eukaryota > Metazoa > Arthropoda > Insecta > Lepidoptera > Tortricidae > Choristoneura > Choristoneura fumiferana. The sequence continues at coordinate 43,485,892 of NC_133472.1, read as the reverse complement.
GTATTATCAAGCGAAACTACATTGGATAAGTGTAAAAAGTCTAAAAATAATGTGCGCGGAATTCGCGAAAGAATAAACAAGTAGAAAAAGACATCTTGTTTTGACAATTCAAAGTGTGTGTTGCTAGCACAAATATATCCAAATCCTGATAACTAGCCAATAGAAGTTATTTTACCGTCGCATAGTGGCGCCATTATTTAAATTATATTGCACTGAACATGCGCATATCCGTTTTTCCAAGAAACACAAAGAAAATGCACAAGGAAATTCTTAGTTCCGTTTTTGGCCACCCGCAAAATAGATTTTAAACTTGTATTCTAGCACGATTGTTATTTTACCTCGATATTGGCAGAATCATCATAAAATTGATGAAGCCACTTTCTCCTAAATTGGAATCGACTGTTATTTTTAGCTCCTAAAACGTGACCAACGTGACCAACCAACTTTTCCAATACGTAGCACAATACGTAGAAATAGGTATGAACACTTTGCCACTGTGTTTAGATATGTTTCCTTGGAAACGAATAAACAAAGAAACTGGTGGGATCGACGTTGATCACGTTTGTGTTATTAATATTCATCTTTTGATTTTTTTGCAGAGTAATTGCTTCTTTTGAGCAATGTCACTAGTAGAAATTGTAAGCCATAACGAAGTTATTTACACGATACTTGATAAGCCGCCTCCGGAACCTCCAAAAACTCCCAGGTATACTTGTTTCGTGCAATTTTTGGCAACAATCCCTCCCGATTTGTCTCGAATCAGATGCCTACTAAATAGTGGATTGGACCGCAGAATGCATCCAATATAAAAAATAAGCCATAAGCCCATAAGTAGAATAGTTTAAAAAATATAATCCTAGATAGCGTAATAATTTCTAACAGTGGGCGCACTCCTTTGTCTCAAAGACTGCCCACAATCAGGGGGGCTACTACGAAATTCCAAAATCAAAGTTAGTATCGAGCCATCCCTCTCCCTCTCGTATTAAATAAATTAGCGTCAGCGGGACGGCAAGATACGAAGTTCGAATTTTGCACTTCGTAGTATAGGGCCTGCAGGGCTACTACGAAACTCGAAGTTCGTATCGTACCGTCCCTCTCGCTCTCGTATTAAATAGCATAAGTGTTAGAGGGACCGCACGACACGAACTTCAAGTTTCGTAGTAGCCCTTCTGGTTGTGAATGATCGGCACCAACCATAGACACCCGCGACACTGTGGTGTGGGATCAATTGAGGCTGTGTCGCCAGCCTTCAGGGCTTGTGGGCCCTCAAGTGCTTGTAATTTCCCGGGCTGGCTTACACGGCTGTGTTCTGGCGAGGGGAGTTTGTGGCGTTAGGATCCCTTCATCTTCCAATCATCATCATTTCACTTATCTCTTCACAGATACCAATCAGCACTTGAAAAGCAGCTGAAGGAAACCAAAATCCCACAGCTGCGTCGTACTTTTGGCTACGCTGAGGTGCCTGTCAGTCCGCCTGACAAGTTTTTAAAAAAAGGCGAGGGCATAGGGCAGCCTGTCAAGAAGTCTGACCACAAGCATTATACCACTGGTGATCTACCGCCCGTGCCGCGGCGACCGCCGCCCGGTAAGAAACCTGAGAAGCCGAAGGTCAACTTTAGAGTTGTGAATATCAAGAAGGCTATTAAGGTCAAAGGGAGACCAGTGGAACCACGGTGAGACATTTTTACAAGCACAGGCGATCAATTTGATTCTTAGACTACTATGAAATCTAAGGTTAAAACTACTATAAGACTAAGTTATATCTTTTATTTACGTTTGTGGTTACTTATACATATTAACGTACATATAGGTATTATGTATGTGGTATTATTAATTGAATACATATGTGTGTACTTACTTTATTAGTGATCTTCCTACTAGGTTACACTAGAGGATTTAATACGGTATTTGACTGTTTTGTATATGTTTTATAAATTAAAACTACACAATACCTGTTATCGAATAGAAAAAACAATTTTTAAGCTACCTTTACAAATAACAAAGTTATAAAGGTTTGAAATTCAAGATTAGACAGAGAAAGACATACTGGCATACGCCAGTACCGCCATACTTGCTGCATAGAGAAAAGCGTTTGAGAAAGAGACAGGTATATAGATTTTTCAAAAAATCACTATTAATCCAATTTTCAACCGATTTAAATTTTCTCTGCGCTAAACTATACTCTGCGCTAGACGGTGTCTATATTTTCATAATAATATTAAGATATGGCAAAATCAGGAGTTGTCAAATACCGTATTGGGGTTCCATCCCCAATACGGTACCCCCATACGGTAGTCAAATACCGTATGGGGGTTGGGGTTGGGGTTCCGTATTGGGGAACCATAGATGGAACCCCACGAGACCTTCTTTAGGTGTAGGTTTGCTAAAAATATTTTAAGATTCAGGGATCCATTTGCAAAATATAAATAATTTCGAAAAGTCCGAAAAATAAAAGCTGCAACTTAATTCATCAGGTTGGTTGATACCCGGGATGGCCACACAAAGAAGATCAAAGGCTCCGGGGAAGTGCCGGAGTACTGTCTGCGGCCGGACTTCGGCCAAATGCCGGCTTACCTTGTCAAACGTAACCGTCGGATACAACGCGCTCTGGACGCAATTCGCTACGCCGAAGAGAACAAAGAGAGTCTGTGCAAGCAGATTGCGGACGAAGAGCGGCAGAAGCTTCTGGATGTACGTATTGGGCATCAAATTTATTTGTGGCGCAGCACTTATGCGTCCGCACAATACTACCGTGCTAAGCCCCGCACTATAGCCTGTGCGGGAACGAAGGTCGGGCGTGAGCGCCTGCGGTTTTTCGTTTATTAGAACCTGTTGACACCCTCTGGTGGTGTCAAGCACCAACAACGTTCCATAACACCGAGTACGACGACGACGACTGCTCGAGGACGTTGCAATCACGTTTGTCACTGTCGAAATACTAACTTATGATATTTTTACGGCGAGGAACCTATTTTGAATCCTGAGTGCAGTGCAGCAGATGTTCTGAATTTAAAATTTCTTTCTGCCCTCTATAAAACTCGGCAGTTGCAGCCAGTTAGCTTTACGACAAGTAATTTAGAAAATTATACGCTGCCTATAATTAGGTAGTCTGAACCTTGATGTCGGCCGGTCTATTCCGTAATATTGCGAAGCTATGAGATTTTTCTTTATTCCAAGCTTCCGGCCACTTTGCACATTAATAGTGTATGTAGATGACATTTTCATGTCGCACGTTTCAGTACTTGACCCAAATACCTTCCGCCACTCATCGCCCTCTGTTTCTCATTTACAGGATCTGAAGCTCAACTGGCAGTTGATGCAGAAGGCTTTTCTGCAGCTACCAATGCTCACTGATACTCCACCGAAGATACTGAAGAAAGCGAAAATGGAGCAAGAGCTGAAACAACTAGAGAAAGACATACTCCTCGTCGAGTCCAACCCGTACATTTATGTGTATGACTGAATATTGGAATACGCTTGCCACAGAATGGAAGATGGAAGAAAGAATATAGAAAGGTCTTGTAGGCGAAAGAAGTGCACTTCGTTCGAATTGGGTTACACACGGGACTGCTTGGTTTGAAAACCAAGTTCAATTAAATTACATGTTATTATACTCGGGAGTTTCTCTGCGCGATAGACGCCGGAATACGAAAGTTGCCGATGAACTAGAGTCACTGACATACTTGTAGCTCAAAGAATATATATCTTGAAGTGGCAATGAGCAAGAAGAAGTAATGATTATAAATTATAATTTATAATATTAGTTGAACCAGCCGGTCAGTGAGCAGAATGTTGGCGATGCTTTCAGTTTGTCTGCGTGTTCATCCTCAACAGGCCATTCCGCCATTGAAAGAGGAAGGATAGATCCCTTCCTCAGTTGGAGACTACAAATGATTTGACTTTCAGTTCAAACCTGCAAATCTTAGTGCTTTAGCTTTAAATGCATTGCAACGTAAATTTAGTGAGCGGCATTCAGGATTGTGATTCGGCCGAGGAGCGACATTCAGGATCAGATACAAATCGAGCACTATCAAGGTCCTTTCGACAACTGTCTTCTATTCTGTGGCTTACAATTAGGAATAGTTTTCTTCTAAAATTTGTGTTGCGTTTTTCAGAGTTATCCCAGAAAGAGAAAACACATTTTCTTTGTAAGGGAGACAAAATTTTGTAGTGCGACATTTTTTAAGTATTTTCTTGAGAAGAAAATCACTTGATTATTTTTGGTGACGTAGCAATGTAATGAGTTCTTGATTAAGACTGGTGGGTATACCTACATGAGTTTGAATGATATTGTTAGTATGTGCGTGTGCAATAAAGTATTATAGTGATGTGAATATCACGTGTGGTTTTATTTTAAAACAATTATAGACCAAAACAAGCTACTCTGGCTGTATGTCAAAGACTTAACATTCACCATGATCTGTCTGTCTAATCTAAGGGCGTCCTCTAGATGACGCGGTTTGCACGGAGCTGGCGGCCGTCTATTGAACAATAGTATGAGCAGCGCTATATAACTGCATGAGTCGCTTGCAAAGGATTGTACCTGCACCCGCGTCCGCAGGCGTGCGTCCGCGAAGTGCACCCGCGCCAGCTAGTGTAGGCCCTGACGTTTCTGATGCTGATGATCGCAATCAAATGACAGTTTTGTATGCGAAATCTATGGGCGAAATCTGTCATTTCATTGCTATCGCGAGCGTTAGAAACGTTAGGCGCAATACGGCCTCTGATCTTGACGCCTTCAAGAATCAAGTTAATTTTTTTCATATAAAAATGACTCTAATAGTTTGATTCGCGCTGTCATCGTTCATCCACCATTACCTCTCATATTTCGTTTTCTAGATTTTTTTTACCGTACAACGGCAAAAACTACTAGACACTGGCAAAATTGTCCTCCAATGGACAGAGCCATATTTTTTTAAAGAAGAAGAAGATGGCTCTAATAGTTGACGGAAAATTCTAATGGAGATTTTTTAAATATTTTCGTGTTATACTCGTACATAATAATAAGTACTTGATATATTTATAGCCCAATCTACATAATGGGTCAACGTCAGTTAGCATCAGGAACACGGTTATACGTTAGAGCGAAATCTACATTTCTTCATCTCACTTTAACATATAACAACGTCTTTCAGATTGGCCGACGTATTCCCAAAATCTTTATAGAGCAAACAGTGGGCTTACAAAATTATTATGAAAGCCTCTGCATGCACATACTATAGTACCTACACATATCCACTTCGATTTTAGGTACAGAACTAGCATAAAAACGCATCTTGGACAAACCAACAACTTTATTCCGACAAATGATTTACAATGTTCACAAAAATATCGTATGTTGAATTGCACCTACATTACTATGCTTATACTAATTGACTAAAATTCTGACTAGATCCGAGCACGCAGCTCTAGAGATATGTCGATATCTACGCATTGTTTTAAACTGCCAAAAATATAATGTAAAATCACAACGAGTCACCATAGGTTAATAGCTTCTGCAAGTGGATGTTAACTACTTACAAAAGGCGTCCCGGCGCGAATGAATGCATTAATTACGGTTTCTTTACAGCTGCAATACCGATAGATGGCGTTAGTATCAAGAAGTCCGTTTGACGTTACAGTCTTGCTTGCGATTGGCTCATTTAATTATTTAACCAATCACAAACGTGACGTGGTGAATGTCAAAGTTGTTAAAACGGACATCACTATACTAACGCCAATGAGGGCTATCGCGTATGAATTCGCCGCTAGAGGCGCTAGTGTAGCGTGAGGTCTCCGAAATGTCAAATCTCATAGTTTTTGGGTGAGCTACGCGGGCTTATTTAGAATTAGAATTAGAATTTTGTGAATATTTTGCAATATCTGAAATTAATTAAGGCAAATATGCGTTCCGGGGAAATGAATGTCTGTGTCTTGAGACAGTTTTGTCTTTCGGAAACCTTTGTCCTCCCTTTTTTCCGAACAAAACGGGGACTATGCAACACTGTGGCATGCTCGATATTTTTATGGTACGGTTTTAAGGTGTATTAAATATGATTTTAATCTAAACTTTGTTTTCACGCCCGTAATAACAGACTTTCAAAACCATACCTAATAACCTCACGCAACAGTGCGCCATCTAGTGGGACAAAAAACGATAGCCCTCATTAAGTTGGCTGCCGAGTTGCCCCACTGATTATTATTACGCTATGGTACTAAGGGTGGGTCAGGAAAGTACAGTAAAATTAAAATGTTCTGGGTACATTACTTTAGTACGTCGCATTCAACTAACATAGTGACACATACGATACTCACATGCCACTGAGGATCATATACCACACCAGCTAAATCTACCCTATTGCACCATTTTAAGATGAGAATCGTGTTTTGATAGCTCATAAAAAGTACTCAAAAATCGGTAGATGGTGTAAGTATTGTGAGTTATATTTGACGTTACGGTCTTGAGTATGCTTGGCCGATTCAGCAGGGCTACTACGAAACTTGAAACTCGAAGTTCGTGTCGTGCGGTCCCTCTCGCTCTCGTACTAAACAGTATAAGTGTCAGAGGGACGCTAGATTTTAATGAAGATTTGTACTTTAAAGTTGAATATTTTGCAAACAAATCACTGAATCGAAAAATATAATGGTTTTAAAAACCTATCCGACGATTCTATAAGATTGGATGAGAAAAAAATCACCCCCACTTTAAGTCTATGGGAGGTAGGTACACTAAAAAAATTTTTTTTGATTTTTTTACTGTACCATTTTGTCGGCATTGCAAAATTACAGTTTTAGCATTAATAGTCCCTGAGCAAAGCCGCGGACGGACAGACAGACATGGCAAAACTGTAAGGGTTCCGTTTTTGCCATTTTAGCTACGGTACCCTAAAAAGAAGGGTTAAGACATTTAATTAACCGAACTAGCTGTGACTATCTTGTCTTTTTTGTTCCTGGCCCTATACCAATAAGTGCAAAATTCGAACTTCGTATGTTGCGGTCCCGCTGACGCTTATGTCATTTAATACGCGAGTGAAAGGGACGGTGCGATACGAACTTCGATTTGCGAGTTTCGTAGTAGCCCATCTGGTAGCCTTAACGAAAATATTTACACCAAGCCACTGGCAGGTTTGGTTTTTCTTCAAGAAGTAACTATATCATTCGTGATCAAACAACATTATAATATGAACACCAGCGATCATGGGGTTGCCCACGGGTTAACGGAAAAAAGTGAAATTGTATAAAAAATAAGTAGCTCACGCTATATATTTAGCTATTCGATGGGATGGAGGGATGGTCAGTAATATGTAGATTTACTGCGACAAAGAACCGTAAAATTCGTTCGTTAAGAAAGTGGCGCCATCTAGTTTACGTGGCGGGCACTTCTAGGTTCCCTGCGCAGTTGTTCGAAAAGCTATACAGCATTTAGCTAAGTACAAATGACTAAATAACGACTAGAATTCAGACAGTTCTGGTAATTAAAGTATATATGTGTAAAAATTTCGTTATCATACACAGATTTGGGATATTATTACTCAACCAATTGGCAGTCAAACGATATATTATTTCTAATCACGTCCACTGCATTATTCCTATATCTACTTTTTTCTCGATGGCAAATTTAGTTAGTTAGTCTGATTTACATTTTGTCGAGTAGCATATACAGAGGACAAGAGCAGATTCTGATTAGTAAAATCAACATGTTTCTTTTTCTACAATAATTATTATAAACTTCGTAATTTCACGAATAACATTTAGGGGTTAACGTTTACTTCTGCTTAACATTCTTCTTCGTAGCATAGTATTGTTTCAAGGTAGGTAGGTGTCTGTCATCGAGAAAATATAGTTAGGGCCACTACCAACCCGCGCGGGTGCACGAATGTGGGCTATAGTTTTTTTGTCTTACTAGATGGCGCACTGTAGCGTGAGGTTTTTAAGTATGGCTTTCAAAGACTGTTATTACGGGCGTAAAGACAAAGTTTAGATTAAAATCATATTTAATACACCTTAAAACAGTACCATAAAAATATCGAGCATGCCACAGTGTTGCATAGTCCCCGTTTTGTTCGGAAAAAAGGGAGGACAAAGGTTTCCGAAAGACAAACTCGGTCGCGGCGTGCTCTCTCAACAGTTTTTAACCCTCGAAGCAAAAAGAGGGGTGTTATAAGTTTGACCGCTATGTGTGTCTGTCTGTTTGTCAGTCTGTCTGTGGCACCGCAGCTCTTAAACGGGCGGACCGATGCGTTTTTTTATTTGAAAGCAGGTTTTTTAGCGATTTTTAGTTTTTGAGATATTGAACTTTGAAGTGACAAAGTCGGGGGTTTTCTAACTTTTTTTTGGTTAGGTTATCAATATAGCAGAGCCCCTCACGCAGCGCTGCTCTATTAGTTGACATGAAACAAGCAAGACGCGCCAAGCCGAGCCGTGCACCCGCATGAGTTAGCGGAGGCCCTTATGGACATGGCATTTTAGATCATGAACAAATGGTCTGCCAATTGGCGAGTGTTTCAGGTATATCTCATTGACAATGTGTGCACTAATAACATCATAAAGTGCAAACGGAAGAACGGGGCACAACACAAGGATAATGGGACATTAAACCACTTTATATTCTCCGAACATACGAACTGTACTATTCCAGCTTCGTCAACTGTTTTCTGAATTCATACAATCCCCTCTAGACATAAAACAGATAGGTTATCGTTAAGGAAACGGTCAAGAAATAGGAGCTCCGCCGCGCGTATTTTAACACAGTTTACAGTTGAATCTGGAATTGTACAAATGCGGAAATCCGGACTTTATTAATCATCAGAAAACACCAATTCATCATCTTATTCGAATTGAATTTGATCATGACTGGGGATTGACGGCAGATGCTGATGATTCCAGATCGCAATAGTCGATACATTATTTGTATAGGAAATCTTACTTATGGTCTTTCGATTAGTGATTTTGGAAAGGTGTAGTTAATGGTACGACTTGTTAATGCACGATTAATAAATCACGGCCTGATAATCCGTGCTTATGTGCACGAATGCCGAGCATTATCACCCCGTACCGAACTAGCAGGGAACCAATAATGTACGCGCAATAATGTACGACATGATAATCCGAAGCATTATGTCTTCCGATTATCATGCCTTACGATTTCCGTGATTGAAATAAAAAAAATACCTAACGAAGGGCAGGTCGGATCTGCTCCGAATATATCGATCTCGCTCGCTGCGTTCGCTCGATTCGCGGCGAAATATGTCTATTCATTGGAATCGATTGCATTCAAATTATCACGTCGTACATTACAGCGCGCGTAATATTTTGTACGCCCTGATAATGCGCGACCATGATAATGTACGGCATGATAATCGGAAGCAATTATGCTTCGGATTATCACATCGTACATTATTGCGCGTATGTACATTCCGAGTTGTACATTATTGTTTCCCATTTTGGAATAGTGAATCACTAGAGCACAGTGGCGGATTTATGTTTTTAGGAGTGTAGGCCACTTTATATCCGCCGCCCTATGTAACTTTCTAAAATAATAATTTTCTCGAAATCTGCCGCCCCTAGGCCGCTGCCGCCCCTACGCCGCGGCCTATACGGCCTATTGACAAATCCAGGACTGCTAGAGCAATAATGCGGGCTAAACTTAGGCCCGGATTTTTAACGTTTTCGTCACTTTAGATGATGGCGTTTCTATAGTATTCTGATGGTTAAGAAAGCGTTTTAATTTCCCCATTTTGGCAACTGTTAACATATACAGCTATCAACGCATTGGGTTGGTATTCAGTACCACTACCATGAGTTTACAGTGACCGTACTCGATAGCGACGGCGTAAATTATTTGTATGGAGAATTGTACAGCGCCTCTACAAATAATTTACGCCGTCGCTATCGAGTACGGTCACTGTAAACTCATGGTAGTGGTACAGGACTTAAAGCTTTCACTGCCGGAGATCTGTCGTAATATTTAAATCAACAGAAGACAGAGACAGAGTTAGTTGGACGCACATAGGCGTTGACGGGTTCCGGCAGAGAATGCGTTAAAGAAGGCTTAATGCCGGACCACTTTTGACCTTTATCCGACACTGAATAAGTCGTTTAGAAAGCAGCGCAAAAAAAGGGAATAAATGACTAAACAGAAAATGGATGTTATGTGGCTACAGTGTGGGCAGGCAGAGGGTCTACTCCGAAAGTTCGAAAATCGAAGTTCGTATCGTACCGTCCCTCTCACTCTTGTATTAAATAGTACCTATAAGCGTCAGAGGGACGGAACGACACGAACTTCGATTTTCGAATTTCTTAGTAGCCCCGCAGGACCAATCCTACCACATTCAGTTAGTTAAGGCTAACAGTAGCCTCTAAACCGTTACAAACTATATCGTACCAGTTTAGTGAGATAAACGTAAAATCTTACGCTATGCATAGCGCGCATCCCGCAGCAGTCACAAATACGTGTCACTGGCATAGGAGTAAGAACTAAAAAGTCACAGACGTTGTGTCACTGGGGCCGAACGTGGACGATAATATCTATCCAATGCTCTCAGATTGTCAAAAACGGTGTCGGTTAAAGGTCACGAGCTAAGTCTTTATACACATTTAATATTAACATTACACGCACATCAAATACCTAATTAAATTTAATATAAACTCCCAAAAAATATAGCACCGCCCTAAATTGGTAGGGCGGAGGTCTTTTGATTATGTATTTGATAGTTTATTCGCCTAGTTAACTGCTACCAAAGCCAAAACGGTTGATAACAATGATAAGCTACGTGATTATATGTAGGTTTATTTTTGATTAAATAATAAAGCGGCTGTATATTAATTCGCATAATTACTAATTCGTATAACTGAACCCATAATGTTAATACGCATAATGTACATTCGCATAACAATGAGTTGGCATAAATATAAGCGTTAATTTGCAAAAGTATTAAAAAGCATACTTACTTAAATTGAAAAGTATAAATTAATTAATAGATCTGAAAAGTGCATTACCTACAATGAAAATATTTGAATACTGAACAACCAAAACCTAACCAAATCAATTTGCTCTGACCCGTCTGATCAGCTCACTTGATAAAATTATGCGAATTCATTTCATGACAATTAAAGTTATTGTTAAAAATGTTATGCATATTTCTATTATACGGATTCATTATTTACATTATTTTGCTAAATAAGATTTACTGATGCTTTTTTATTATTATGCCAGGTCAATGTTATGCCAAATCTGTTATGCGAATTCGTATTATGACAATTAATGTTATGCAAAATAAGGGGGTACCCTGATAAAGCACTTATAACAGGAGACTCTTAAACTCTTAACTTATAAGTACCTGATGATATTTAATCGGTGATAAATCCAAGAGTTCGTAAAATGCGAGCAAAATTCATTGAAGTGCTAGGATTGTTATAATTGTCATACGTCATTTCAATAGATTTTGCTCACATTTTGCGATCAGCGAAAATTCAATTTAAAAGATGAAGTATCACGCAGTTACCTTACTGTTTAATTAATTAAAAAAAAAACTTACGTCAATATTCACACTTTGCATTTGACAATAGTACACATAAGAGTATATAGCCTACCTGCACATTGCCGGTGCTGAATACGTGAACAAAGAGGTCACAGCTCATTACAGCCACCAGGCACTCGACCAGCACCGCCTCGCCTCGGTATGCACTCACTACATCAACTGCGTGCCCCTTATTTCGCACAACATTAATTGTCCTAATATGAATTCGCATAACAGATTTGGTATAATATAACTGTGCATAACACCGAATTTGCATAATTATAAAGAAGCATAACACTTATTTAGCATAATAATGAATCCGCATAATTTAAATATGGATAACATTATTAACTATAGCTTAAACTGTTATAAAATGAATACCTACGCATAATTCTATTAAAAGCGAGTGAATTAGCTTGTTCAGGGCAAAACCGAATCGGTAAGGTTTGATGTTAGGTAGTTTTTTATAATAGCCCAATAATATATATTTTCACATAGTAGTTTACTTCTCAGATGTAATTAAATTGAGTTAATAACTTTTAGTAATAATGTAACACTTTATTATAGTTTGACAAATAAAATTTACAATTTCATTAAAATAATCATTTTATGTTTATACTCTTTTATACTTATGCAAAGTAATGTTATGCTAACTTACCGTTATGCCAATCCACATTATGCACATTTACATTATGCGTATTCAGTTATGCGAATTAATAATTATGCGAAATAACGTTATGCCCATTTCAATTAGGACAATTAATTTATGCGAATTAATGTAGACCCACATCAAATCCGTAGCGTTACTCGCGAGGTTGCCACGCGCGTGCGGCGAGTGGACCACTCGGTGACAGCCCGCTGCTCGCCGCCATACTGACTACTAGGAAATGAGGGCTATCGTTTTTTGTCTCACTAGATGGCGCACTGTTGCGTGAGGTTTTTAAGTATGGCTTTCAAAGTCTGTTATTATGGGCGTGAATACAAAGTTTAGATTAAAATCATATTTAATACACCTTTAAACCGTAGCATAAAAATATCGAGCATGCCACAGTGTTGCAAAGTCCCCGTTTTGTTCGGAAAAAAGGGAGGACAAAGGTTTCCGAAAGACAAAACTGTCTCAAAACACAGACATTCATTGCCCCGGAACGCATATTTGCCATAATTAATTTCAGATATTGCAAAATATTCACAAAATTATTCTAATTATAAATAAACCCGCGTAGCTCACCCAAAAACTATGAGATTTGACATTTCGGAGACCTCACGCTACACTAGCGCCTCTAGCGGCGAATTCATTCGCGATAGCCCTCATTCGTGGACCACGCGAGGCCACTCGTCAACGCGGCGTCCACCCGTGGACCACCTGTCGACGAGTGGACGCCGAAAGTCGAGGCGTTGCTGGTCGGGTGCCGGGTGGCTCTAATGCAATGCCCTGCCACTAACCACTCATAGTTGGGAAAAAACACTTTTGACAAAAAATAATAAGGAATTCTTTTGTTTTCCGATGGCTTCACGGACCACTTTGGGCGTGTCCAGGGACCACCAGTGGTCCGCGGAACACTGGCTAAGAGCCACTGCTCTAATGAGCCGTGACCTCTCTTGCAAAACCAGCCCTAACACAAACGTCTCACTTTTATTCAAGGAACGTGAAAAAACAAAAGGTTCATTAGGTTCTTTGGAAACTTCGTTTTGTTGGTTTCTCTGTTGCCACGTTTTGTTTGGTGAAATCACGTTTTGCAGTCCAGTGGGCAGAACAAATGATCAAGTTCCCGATGTGTATACGAGACCAAATAAAAATTTCATTAGTTAATAAGTTTTAGTTCAAAAATTGATCAATAATATCTGAACACGCTTCTACGCCATTAACAATAGAGTCGTGTTCAGATAGTTTTGATCCTATTTTTGTTCACAAGTTTATGAACTCGATTGTACACTACTCTACATTATTTTCAGTATATTTCCGGTAATATCTGTAATTTTGGCAGAGAGCGTTGCCATCTCCTGTACAAGTGCTTTATTTTGCAATAGGTTATTTGACAACTTTAACAGATAACGAAGGATTCAGTAAAATGTGTCAGTTGATCGGTGGTGTCAAATAGCCTACATTACATTAATGATACAGTCCCCATTTTGGCGCTAGCAATCTTTTAATAGAATAACATACTTTTTTTATACTTTTACGTCAACTTTGAAAAAAAATCGTACTTAGCAAAGTTTACTACCTTTTAAGGGCCGACGCTAGCTGACCGGCCGCCTGTTGAACAATAGTGTGAGCAGCGCTAACTGCGCGCGTCGCGTGCGCAGGATTGTACCTGCGGGGCTACTACGAAATTCGAAAATCAAAGTTCGTGTCGTTCCGTCCCTCTCGATCTCGTATTAAATAAGATAAGCGTCAGCGGGACGGCAAGATACGAAGTTCGCTTTTTGCATTTCGTAGTATACGGACAGCACCCGCGCCATCTAGCGTAGGCCCTCATAGTCATACACGATTTGCTGGAGCATTTTCTCGATTATTTGGTTTAGAACGGCGAACTACTTTATTAAAATAAACTTGAAATAATTATTGCACATTTCATTAAAGACACGAAATCACTTAAACTGTTAATAGAATAATTGACACCACTGGACAATATTTCTTATAGGAAGCACTAATAAAAACAAATTATAGCAATAACACTATAATTTTAAATTAACGGCACCGTAAAATCTGCTTTTATTTTCTTTGAAACAAATAAATACTCAACCGAGTTGCCAAAATATAAGTGACATCACAATTGACAAGATTTCACATTTCTAAGACTATAATTTGATTAGTTCTCTGTATTCTGGTTGGAAAGAGAATGACGCTGATATTTTTAAAATTTCGCTACGATTATTAATTAATTTATTTCAATTTTTTTAAGATGTGCTTATTCTAAAAGGGCATAACTCCAAAACTACCACACAATAGATCCATTACTTTTGTCTAGTCTCTATTAAAAAAAGATCACGTAAATCTGACGTAGAAGTTGTCAAAATTATGAGAGCTCCTTTTTCTGGTGAAAAAGGCAAAGGAATCATATCTATTCTGTGGTAGTGTTGGCAAAATCAGTTTTTTTTTTTTTTTAAATATGGAGAAATAAATTATAATAAATATTTTCCCATGTTCAGGAGGCAAAACTCTTTCGATTCCTGTAGTAATTTACAGGTGTTCAAAAAATGAAATCTTGTCAATTCACAGTTGTCAAATGGAAAAAAGTTTGACAGCAGTTTGACAGCTCATAAAAAGTACGTCACATGATACGTGGTGTCAAATACCCTATTTCATAAAACGGCCACACTTCCATAGAAGCGGAGCGACGCTGATACAATTCACTAATCGAATTGCTTCACCACCTCTCGTATAACGAGACGCGCCTTGATTAACTAAAGTTTGCCGCTTCTGCACATATTCTATGAAAGTGCACCAATAGGAAGTTTGTATGAGTACCTACAACTGACAGTGTTCGTAGCGGCGTCCATTACATTGAGCAAGTATAGTAATGGAGGTTATATTAATACTAGCTCAACGCAATAAATATGAAAACTAATTTTATAACCATAATGGACGAATACCTCTACAAGATATAACAAAATTAATCCCGAATGTTTCAGTGAGCGTGAAAAAGCCGTGGTGGTCTAGTGTTGACTTATGGCCTCTCAAAACATGTAGGTATTTTTAGTCCATTTGTGTTCGAAATACCGAGACCGTTAATTCAAACCTTAAATTAAATGAAGTATAGACGAAATATTCTGGATTAATTTTGTATGACCATGTATCTTTAGGTATCTAATAGGGTATAGTTGACTACATAACTCTGATATTAAAACTACTTCCTAAGGCTGTGTTTCCACCAGAGATGTACGAGGATGCATTGCCAGGGATGGGTTTGTCATGAACCGTTAGCAATATCTCACTTACCTATCCTCGCTTCGCTCAATTGTTTCCACTAGAGCTGCGCTGAGCGAGAGATAAATAAAGCGTTTCTATGGGTTCACCAGAAGCAAAATTCCTCGCGCATCTCTGGTGGAAACGTAACATAAACAGTGTGTCAACTGTTAGGTGTCAAATACCCTATTCCGTTTCGTCTTCAGAACACACTTACACTTAATTGAGATCATTGTTAAACTTACAAACGAGAAGTCGCGAAACTTATTTACAACACCTGGACAATGCTTAATTCTAATACTTGATTTCTCCGATTTTTCTAAGCGACACTGAAACAAACAAAAACAAAAATATTTTGTAATATGTAGTTTTTAAAAATAAATATGGAAAATAAAATTAAATCTACTACTTTTTGCGACGTAGTATATATCAACTTATTAATTATTTTGTTTGGCAAGCGTGGCGCAGGACGCCCTCAGACTAGGTGGAGCGATGATCTTCGCAGGTTAGCTGGCAGGAACTGGATGAGACTGGCCGAGGATCGTGCTCAGTGGCGTGCAACTGGAGAGGCCTATGTCCAGCAGTGGACTAAGATATGCCGATGATGATGATGATGAATTATTTTGTTAATTTATTAATAAAAAAAAACGAATTATTAAAAAAAATTGATTGCCTTGATCTTAGAAGAAATTTTACTTTAATTCACTACAGAGCAAGGCTGGGCCAATATATTTTCTAGGTGGGCAATTTTTTATTAATCTGAGGCGGCGCTAGGGCACCACTTTCAGATCAGTTAGGTAGATAACTACAAAATCAAAAATTAGTCGTGCTAAGCCGGCTGGTCGATCAACGCGTTGGCGGGCAAATTTAAATGCCTTGGTGGGCCAATTTCTGACCCGCGGGCCTGGGTTTGGCCAGCCATGCTATAGAGCATAAAAAGTCATATTATGTCCAGATTCAGCAAAAATAAGTGTATCCGTTCATTTTGCAAACTCTAAAACTGTAAATATTTCAGGGTTTATTTCATTTTTTGCGAAATCAAAAGTTGCAAAATGAATATATTTACGAGCAGACGTCAAGAGATAATTTTCAACTCACATTTTAGCGGTCTTCTTGTTTATCTTCTGGTACATGGACCCCTTGGCGAGGCCCCCGGGCCCCTTGGCCGCGTCGGAGGGGCCCCGCGCTAGCGAGTAGCTCTTCTCCCGCGCCTCGGGCCCCGACGGCTTCACCGTTTGGCCCTTGCGGAGCTCCGGATTGGGGCCCTTCCAGGCCATGTAGTCTTCCCTAAAATTATAAAGCTAGTATTAGTTCATGCCGTCTTTGCTGTTGGAGAATAAAGTAAGCTGGCTCTTTATGCCATGGGAATGAGGGTGTTTTGACAAAATATCGCTAGATGGCGTTAGTATCGACTGGTCCGTTTGACGGTTAGTTCCTGATTCGACGGATTCTTGTTTCGTTGATATGTACAGTACGATAACTTGGAGTTAACACTTGACAGATGGGCGTGCCTTCAGTCAATTTTCAACTTTGACGTCATACAAATAAAACAGTTTTTACATAATCTGTAAACGTGGGTAGCGGTAAGTATACTAAAAATGGCTTTATTTGTATGACGTCAAAGTTGAAAATTGACTGAAGGCACGCCCATCTGTCAAGTGTTAACTCCAAGTTATCGTACTGTAAGACCGATTGTGCCAAATTTGAAGACTAGTGGTCTTGATCGGATGACGGCTAGAGTGTACTTTCATGACGATTTTCTTGGCAAAATGGGTTTGAACCCACGATCCTCTGCTTGACGGGACGTAGATCAAATCACTAGGCCACCAAGGCTCTCTATTGCCAACCACGAACCCTAGACTCCGAAATTGCTGTAAAAGGCAAGGCGTCGGTGATACAGCAATACCGCGTAAGTAGCATTTTTGCAGGTGGTAGGACCTTGTGCAAGGTCCGCTCGGATTGCTTCCACCATCTTGCTTAGAGTCTTCGCAGGTGTTATTAAAAGAGGTAATGCCCAGGGTTGTTTTTTTTATGAAAATTTAAGACAACACCGAAGCGTGATTAAAATTTTTGTGACTTGTCTTTCCATTGTACTATATAAACGTGGGACGGTAATGACGTTTGACCGCTCGGTCAAAACGCTCGAATATTCGCCCGTAAATCTCGTATAAGAAAGACGTCATGAAGGTACAGTCAAGGGCAAAGATATCGACACGGCCAAAGTTGCAAAAATATGTATACACGGCCTTAATGTTAAGTAAAGTCAAGGGCAAAGATATCGACACGGCCAAAGTAACAAAAATATGTAGACACGACTTTATGCACTTAACATTAAGGCCGTTTATACATATTTTTGCAACTTTGCCCGTGTCGATATCTTTGCCCTTGACTGTACATAGTCGTGTATATATTTTTGCAACTTTGCCCGTGTCGATATCTTTGCCCTTGACTGTACTGATACTAAATCGACCACCACTCCGTCAAGAGACTAGCGACGTGGTACGTACAGTAGCAGGCAATCCTTGGGCCCTCTTCGCAGCTTCGGATTCGGCCCGACGCCCGACACGGCGAACTGCGACTTGTACTTGCCGTCGCCGGTGCTGCTCGTTTTTAGTATCGGGCTGTATAACAGAACAAGTATACAGCGTGTTCTGAACGAAAAATTCGGCCCTGCAAAGGTTAACTCCAAACAAGAGAGACAATAGGAAATGTTTATGAATTTTAAATACTAACGTTGTCTTTCCAGTTTTTATTTAAAGTTTTTTTTAGTTTTTTTGAATTTGTATAAGCGGATTCAGGAGACGTAAACATGACCAACGCTCCACCCTTAGTAATTGATAATGGATCGTTCACAGTCATAATTAACTAAGTAAAATACCCGCAACAATAAATTTTTTTTGACGAAGTGGTTATCAAATTAACGCTCGTGACCGTAAGGTACGATACGATATAGTTAGTAGCCTTAGGGGCTGTTTCACCACTCATTGATTAATTTTATTTGCCGGATAAACGTGTTCCGTCTCCATCTATTCGAACAAAACAGAGACGGCATCACATTTATCCGTCAGATTAATTTAATCAATGGGGTTAACCAACTGAATCCGGTAGGGTTAGTCCTGCTCACGTCTCCCGAATCTGTATCATTAATTAGTATTCTGTAATGGATGATAAATGGTGTCTGTTTAGATGGGTTTGTAACTTGAACTTTATCATATTTAACCTTTGCAGGGACGACTTTTAGTTGTTGACAAACAAAATAATCTTTCTATCAATTTATCTATTGAAAACATTTTTTTTAACTATTAATTCATGCAAGAAAATCGCGAAGCGCCTACTATTTTATGTTTCTATCAATAATTTGTGTGATTAAATGTCTAAAAGTATTTTAAACGCTTTTAAATCTAACATTTCATTTCGTGATCAGATAACTATGATAAACTAGATGTTTCTGTGGATTTTATTCGAACCACTAGTGAACTATTTGAATGTATGTGTGTATTGAAAAATATTAATGCTAAATTAAAATAATATGAATATGAATATGATAGTCTAATAAACAACAAGACATGACAATAAAAGGCATTATTAAGGCCACTATACTCCATTTAATTTAAGGTTTGAATTAACGGTCAACCCGCAACACAAGTTTCTCGGTATTTCGAACACAAATCGACTAAAAATACCTACATGTGCATTTATTATGTTTTTATTATAGAAGTTAGCACAATTTTAAATAGTTTCATTGTTTCATTTAAAAACCCTCTTGTTCTGAGAGGAGGCCTGTGCCCAGCAGTGGGGACGTATATAGGCTGGGATGATGATGATGATGATTTAAAAACGTGTGCAAACTTTACCGTTAAGTTTCAAATGTTGAAATAAATGGAGTATAAGTGCGATCAAACTAATATTTTGCCCACATTTAAACCTTTAAAAAAAAAGCTCGCATTTCAAATCAATGGCAACTAGGTACTACAAGAGACATTTACGAAATTTGCAAACACAAACCCATATCCAGAGGAATGAGGTTGGTATAGTCTTTAATATTCTAGAGTATCGGATTATCAAACAACGCCATTATATGAATGCGATTCTATTATCAGCTTTTGTTTTCTAAATCACAAACTCAGTACCTACCACTTAAAAAAGGTTACAAGTACATTATCATATCAACCCCATTTATGAGTAAGTAAACTTTTTCTACTTTATTACTTCCAAACATCCCCGTCCATCAGTGATAGGGTCAGGCAGTGGAAAAACGAGTTGTGAACGAAATAATATTCCGTTAGGGCATTCGCAATTGGACAGCAGCCAAGGAATTCAATAATTCAAAGTAATTAGTTTGTGATTAAGAGGGCAAAAGTAGATTATAATATTGCATTCCAAATAGTAAAGACTGTACATTTGTTAAACGAAATTGTCACATTATCAACATAATTGTTGGCACAAAACACACAAACCCATGAAACCGGCATGCAAAATCAAGATGTATTTACCAAGGGGTGATTACGTCATATAAAACGTGAAGCGTGTCGTTTTCAATGCTTGATTCATTCCTGCAGATGTGAAGTATATGATGAATGTTTATATTTAACACATATATTGATACGGTATGGGATAGAGACCGTGGTTTAGGGTCATTCAAGTATTACATATGCAGAATTTTAGTAATTTTTAACCCCCTCCTCCCCCTTGTCAGCGAGTCAGCAAAATCCTACCCCTCTCCCCTATGCTTACGTAAACATTGGTATATATTTTTAAATCTATTCAGGTTGCTTTATTGTTATTGCAAAAAAAAAACAAGAAAGAATAAATAAATATTGCTGACGTAAGCACCATCTATAGCCCCCTGCCCCCATGTCATCAAAAATAAGCAAAACAAAGACCCCCCCCCCGTTTCCGTGCTTACGTAATACTTGAATGACCCCTTACTAGAATAATACGATATTTGACAACTCATGAATTTGCCATGTCTGAAATATTATTGAAAATATAGATATACAGACAGTGTTTAACGAAGAGAAAACTTAAGTCGGTTGAAAATTGGATTTATAGTGATTTATTTATAAATCTATATACTTGTCTCTTTCTCGAATGCTATTCTCTGCAGCAAGTATGTCTTTCTCTGTCTAATCTTGAATTTCAAACCTTTATAACTTTGTTATTTGTAAAGGTAGCTTCAAACATGTTTCTCTACTCGCTAACAGGCATTGGGAAGCTTTAATTTATTGTAAACAAAATAAAAATAGTCAAATACCGTATTAAAAATTGAGAACTTATATCTAATAAATGACACTTGAATATTTTAACGTGTCATTTTCGAATCCTCCTGTGTATTCCCATGAGGAAATGACACGTGACCTCATCGTTAAAATATTCTAAGACAGCTACACTCAATCCGCATTATGGTTCCAAGATCATAGCCCAGCTTAAAAAAAAAGATTGAGTATGGCTGTAGCATGAATTTTTCTTAGGTACAGTCAAGGGCAAAGATATCGACACGGTCAAAGTTGCAAAAATATGTATACACGACTTTATGCACTTAACATTAAGGCCGCGTATACATGTTTTTGCAACTTTGGCCGTGTCGATATCTTTGCCCTTGACTGTACAGTCGAGGGAATCGCGTATCAGGGTGGAACCTTTACACAATAATATGGCTATGTACGATTTCTTTGGCAGATGTATAATGTCAATATGACATCAGTAGCACCACCCTGGTACGTGATTCAGTTTCTTTAACTGTAAGTCGTCGGGTGACAAGCAAAAGTCACTAATTGCCACCTAAAGTCAAGAGCGATAATCAAACTTATGCATAGCATCGTAAAGTTCATATTTCTTTAATTTTTTTTGCAGTTAGTGTCTTTTGCTCGTCATGTCACCCGACGATTTAGATAAATAATCTACTTAGTTAATGATTTGAGCTAGAAACACATTGACGCCGGAGGCGGAGCGGTGCGGCGCGCCGCGGAGGCGGTGCCCGTTGTAATATTCGAGCTAACGTGAAAAAGGGCACACTATTTCCCGCTAGGTGGAAAGTAAGACAGCCGGTGAAATTACTGGCACTTGAGGTATCCCATCTTAGGGCTCTCAAAGTCAAAGTCAAAATATCTTTATTCAATTTAGGCTAAAACAAGCACATATGAATGTCAAGAAAAATCTACCACCGGTTCGGAAAAACCTCTGTTGAGAAGAATCCGGCAAGAAACTCAAAGAGGTAATTTTTTTTAAACAGATTTACAATATTATTAAATGACATCTATACATCACAAGTATTTAACACAACTTTATTTTTAACACAGTAGGTTCGCTATTTGAAGGGATCGCTAATGCGGATCAAAATCGCTCTAGGTTGGCAACGCATCTGCAATCCCCCTGGTGTTGCAGGCGTCTATGGGCGGTGGTGATCTCTTACCATCAGGAGACTCACTTGCTCGTTTGCCATCCAGTCGAATAAAAAAAAAGGTATTCTGTGCGCCCTTTTTCACGTTAGCTCGAATATTACAACCGGTACCGCCTCCGCGCCGCGCCGCCCGCCACCGCTCTTTGTGTGTTTCAAGCTTTGATGGTAAATTAGCCTAGCGCATGCATTGCAAATTAAGACAATTCTTATTAGTCTTAACAATGACAAAAGGCAGTAAGTCCGGTCGGGTAACTTTGCCCTTTGCGGGTAACTTTGGACATAGAAGTCATCTCGATTTAGATTTTATTAAGGCATACTGACGAATAATTGATTACTTTTAAATGTTTTTAAGACCCTTTTATGTCAGGTTTTGATGTGGGCAAAGTTACCGTCCACTGGGTCAAAGTACCCCGACGCTACTGTATAGAAATTAGTCTCTGCATTCAACTACCTTTGCTAGTTGGGTCAATGTTATTTCCTAAACGAACAGGGGGGGCTATTACGAAATTCGAAAATCGTACCGTCCCACTCACTCTCGTATTAAATAATAGAAGCGTCGGCGGGACGGCAAGATATTAAGTTCGAATTTTGCATTTCGTAATATAGGGCCAGAGAAGACCCAATGCGGAGGCCTGTTAGGTCGAAAACGAATCGTCCTTCTCTCTGATCACGGATACTTTATTAGATAGGAGTGATAGGCGACCATTTTCTTTGTACCATCAGCCAAATAAGTGGTCTATCAATTTTTAAACAAGTTCCTATCAAATGAATATGTCGCTAAAGCCGAACTTTCAAGTTGACAGACACGTCTATTGGCATTATTGTTTTATGACATGCAAACGATTATCAACTTTAGGGTGGTAGACCACATATTTGGCTGATGGTACATCGCGTGTGCTGACAGATAACCACTTTGTCGCTAACTTTTCTGGCACGCAATGAACTGTGAAAGCGGTCGCCACGCCGCCGGTCTTTAGTCGGCGGTTAGCATGAGTCAGGAGGGGCTAAGCTTCGAAATTCGAAAATTGAAGTTCTTATCATACCGTCCTTCTCACTCTCTTATTAAATGACATAAGCGTTAGCGGGACGGCGAGATACGAAATCCGAATTTTGTCCTTCGTAGTATAGGGCCAGGTTCAATTGAACAAGCACTATATCCCAATACAACTCGTGGAAGTTATCGTGGAAGTGTCTGTAGCACTTTAGCTCTCAAACGGGTGGACCGATTTGAATGCGGTTTTATTTATTTGAAAGCAGGTTTTCTAGCGATGGTTCTTAGACATGTTTTATTAAAATCGGTTCAGCCGTTTTTGAGATATTGAACGTTGAAGTGACAATGTCGGGGGTTTCCAACTTTTTGTTGATCAGGTTAGGTCATTTTAAATACAGAAACTATCATATAATAGTAAAGCACTTTTGGCCGACCTTAGACGAACTAAAAGTCTCGAGTATCGAAACTCAAAAGCCACCCCTGGCTCTACGGCGCAAACTATTGCGTAGCGATTATACCTAATGCCATACACGAAGACGCGTGATTTTGTCAAAATTAGACATTAATGACGTTGTAATAAACCAGTGGTTCTTAAGCCATCAACAACGAATTGGCAAAACGACGCGCCAGTCAAGTAGCAGTAGCAACCGTTCCTTTAAATACAATTTTACTTTTACCGTATATTACCTTCAAACAGTTGGTGGTCCATGGCAAGACAGAAAATTTTACAAATGGTCCCTCCTAACTCAAAGGTTAAGAACCGCTGTAATAAACTAATAAGAACATATCACGGGTCATCGCGAATGACACTACCTATATAGAGTTACAACGGTACGGTATAACACGTACGGGCGGCGTTCGATGGTTAGGACGCACGGCGCTCCGCTCCGCTCCCTGTCCGGTTCCCTAATCCATTCACATTGTGACACCGCGGTACAACACCACATCACTGTAAAGGTCTCTGCCCACTACACAGTATCGTGTCATGACCGTATTAGGCACGTGTCAGACGGAATGACAAGTGCATACATGACTAGACCTCAATCAATTCAATTCAAATTTAGGAGAAAGTGGCTCCATCAATTTTTTGATGATTCTGCCAGTGTCGAGGTTGACATAGATACGGTGGGTAGGTGGACGACTTGTTTGATAATCTGCCACGTTATCTCAGGGCAGTGAAATGTCACAAGTGTAGTCAAAGTCAAAGTCAAAATATCTTTATTCAATTTAGGCTAAGACAAGCACTTATGAATGTCAAAAAAAATCTACCACCGGTTCGGAAAAACCTCTGTTGAGAAGAATCCGGCAAGAAACTCAACGAGGTATATTTTTTTAAACAGATTTACGTAATATAGATTTAGATTTAGATAATAGGGGAGTATGGGACCAATTGGACCAAACAAAATAAATATTGCTTTAAGCTTTTTAGTAGTTTGGGCAATGTTTAAAAACGTACTGAACCCTTTTAAAATCACGAAATACCTTTGGTGCAATTGGGTATTTGCAAACAGCATTTATAAAGTTAGTTGGGATAGTAGGGATATGTGGTACTTTTAAAATAGCACGAATGTAAAAAGTAAAATTGTTTTACTTATTTTAAACAAATTAAAGATGTCACTTTTGCATTAAAAAAAAGACAAACAAACGCTTGTCTATATCACAACACAAAAAGTTTCCCCTGCACAGAACTCACAGTATAGGTCAAATAAATCATATACATAATACCCGTTCGAATATTATGAGCTTCAATTCTTAATTTTGGAACCTTACAGTCCATACGTGCATCCAATAACACTGAGTGGCACAAAATTTGACCCACTCTACATACAGAATTACCTATTACTGCATACATTTGAGGGCCAGATTTTTTGCCGCTCAGCATATCTATGCCATCCAACTGAACCTTCTCAAAAGGTAGTGAATTCATAAATATTGTGGTTGGTAATTGATTATTTTACTGTCAATAAATATCAAACTGTGCCAATTGCCCCCATGTTTCCCTATTATGACGTCACTGCCCTGAGATAGTGAGGTCTACCTTTGACACACGACGGCCACGGTTGGGAAACGTGGTACCTAGTGGGCATAGTCTAATTTTTTTCGATACAAAGAATATATTTTGGCTCACACGTTGCTATTACGATCTTGGTAGGATACAGTGTAATGGGTAGAGACTTTAAGAGGAATAGATGCGAGGCGCCTATATGGCTAAAGAGCCGTGTAAAATTAATTTCCCGCTCGAATTAATTACTTAAACAAGAGCGTGTCGGCCAAGCCCAAAATAGGGTTCCGTAGCCATAACGAATAAATTAAGTAATATTTTTCTAAGGATTTCGTATTTTATACGGAATCTTCCAAGTTTAGGTATATTTTATACCTTAGGCTGCTGTTTACTCATAAACTACTAATAATTCTCAATAAAACTTAGCCGTTATAGTTTTCCTTGAAAGTTTGATATACTCACTACTACAATCCTGAATTTTTTCAAATTTTTCCACCCACCGGTTTAGATTTTAGAGGGGGGGGACGCTCGATTTTAATGAAAATTTGCACTTTAAAGTTGAATATTTCGCAAACAAATCACTGAATCGAAAAATCGTCTTAGTAAACCCCTAATGATTTTGACCTATGCTATGAATGACCTATCCAACAATACCCCACACTATAGGGTTGGATGAGAAAAAAAAAACACCCCCACTTTACGTGTGTGGCAGTTACACATATGCATAGATATCTGTTATTTTCGTTGGCGGTGAAAAGGTTAAAGGGTGCGCTCCCATTGAGACAGTACGGAGACGAGCAGAATTAATGCCTCGGATTCTGGCCGCCTTGTTCGTTGTTTCAATGGAACTGCACCATAAACACGGGATGAGGTATGAGACATAAAATACTAATGCTATTGGTTTCATAATTTTGTTAGAATTATACATGGTGTTTTTAAATTTAATTTATACAGGGGATAATTGGATTGAATTATAATACCCATGGAAAAGTTTTTTTTTAATCAAAAATAACCATGAAAGTAGTCATTGTTGATGGTCAATAAAAAATATATTACTTAGTTATTAATAAATACGAATGTAACTCTGTCTTTAACCTCTTCAGGCTTAAACTGCTGAAATCGATTTAGATTAAATTTGGTATTAAGGTAATTGGAGACCCCGGGAAGATCATTGGTTAGTTTTAATCCCGGAAAATGGCGTAATTCTCGCGGGATAGCTATTAACGATTTCTTCGCAGACAACTAATCCATCTGATTAATAATCAATTCTGAAACCAATAACACTATTATATACGAACAACAATAATGATTTTGAGAAAAAGCAGATTCATATACAGTGTGTGTAAATCTTTATAATTTAACATTTTTTTCAACTAAAAGTATACCGGGATTCCGTCAATTATAAATCGATTTGGAAATCTTGTTGTTTTCATTTGACAGGGTACACTCCCCGGTTAGTTTTAAAGAAAACCACCATTGAAGATGTTCTGGGAATACGGTTTTTTTATTTGCCTTATTATGAACGATCGGCGATTCAGTTGCCACACCGTGGGTTATCAAGCAGAAATATTAACATGGATATGCCACTTTGCTCGCGATACAGATATCGCTGTTTCTAAAAAGAAGTGTAATATACATAATACTATTTATAAAGTAGACGACATTTAATCATACGTATTAAGATTAGTTAAAAAAAAAACTTAATTAAATTTTACTGCAAATCATTTACTTAAAACGTTGAATCTTAATCGTCACTAAAGGCCTTTACATTTATTACAGACGATTTAAGCATTGTATCAAGTATCAGCGGCACTTTCTTTGGTGGCACACCAAATCATATAAAAAAAATCTGATATCAGGTATGTACCCGTAATAACATTAAAAACATTATAATTTTTTGCCGATATAAAAAAAAAGTTAATACCAAGCCCGGAATCGCGGCATATCCATACTAGCATATCGATCGAGATCCCACTGGCAACCATCACCACTATCAGCAAATACGGCATATGACTTCCTAGTTTTGTTTTAGGAGTCGCCTTAGGCTTAGAGACTACGCCAGCTGTCGCGGTTTGCACGGAGCGGGTGGCCGCCTGTTGAACAATAGTGTGAGCGGCGCTGACTGCACGCGTCGCGTGCATAGGATTGTACCTGCACGCGCCCGCAGGCGTGCGCCCGCGTCATTCAGCGTAGTCCTTGGTTTTGTTTACTTTTAGACCTTTTAGTTATACAAAATGGCTTACCCCGGCTTGACCTCCGGCGACCTCGGCCGCCTGGTCTCGGTGACCTCGACCTTGGCTTTAGGCGGTTCGTCCGGCAGCACGGCGGACAGTATCTGCTCCGCCCGCTCCTCGTTGAAGTCCACGCTGTCCAGGGCTATGGATATCACCCGTTCGGCGACCGAGCTGTATTTCTTTTGGAGTTTTTGCTTTACTGGAAATAAAAAAAAAGCGGATTGGTATTTTATTATATTATAATTTTTAAACAAGTTCCTATCAAATGAATATGTTGCTAAAGTCGAACTTTCAAGTTGATTTTATTATTTCAAGGGCATTATTGTTTTATGACATGCAAACGATTATCAACTTTAGGGTGGTAGACCGAAGGGTCTCTCGTATTTTTTTTTAGTTTATTTATTTGGGGCAACAACAGCAATACAGTGCATTATACTAAACAGTGGGACTTAGATACTAAACAGTATATGTATGAAATTTAATACCTGTATAATTTTCATGGTTATTTTTGATTATAAAATGTACTAAAACAATTACTTTGCTCACCCGTGACCTTAAGATAGCAAAATAATTGTTTTAGTTAATTGATATGGACCACCGCAAAGCCCGACTCAATAAATTATATAAAATGGTTATTCGCAATTCTGAAACACAGTAAAAAAAAAACTTTGAAAAACTTTCACAGAAATAGTTTTGCGATACAGTGCTTCAATATCTACTCACGCTCATTCTTCTCCTCAGCAGTCTTCACAATGGTCACGACTTTCTTCGCCGGTTGCGGTGTTTCTTCTTTCTTTTTAACGATTTCCTTTAAAAATGCAATCGAACTTATACACATTATAATAGAGTTAAAAATTTTAGAAGGGGCAAACTCAGATTACACATATTCAAGGGCGTCGCCAGCCGGTGGCCCATGAGGGGACAAGTTGATATGGAGAATGAGAAAAGTATGAATTGTGGGTAAAGTTGAGGGCACATGAAGCTTTTCACTTGTAGTACGATACGAGCCTTAAATCTACGGCGATCGTAATAACTTTGGTTTGGTTTGCTTTACATTTGGCAACATTTTTAGAATCCCTAGAGGGGCCAGCTGCCCCTCCCTGCCCCAACCCTCCCCCCTGGCGACGCTCTTGCACGTAGTTAGGATTCACACAAACATCACGCCTGTCTTCCCAAATGGGAGATCAGACGGAACGTTACGGCTTCGGAGCCACTTTTAGCAATTATAGGTTTTAAGTTTGACAAAAAAAAGGTACAATAGTGACAGGTTGCTAGCCTGTCGCCTACGGTATACCTTAACCTATATCCTCAGTCGCCTCTTACGACATCCACGGAAGAAATGGAGAGGTGTAATTCTAACCCGACACCACACTGAAATATTCACAGTTTTAGAGTTTGCGAAATGAAACAGGTTGCCAAACGTTAGTTGCGATATGAACGGATACCACAATAATTAATAGACACGTCGGCAACATTCGGAAGTAGTCGTGTGGTCCGAATTTTGGGTTAGTATCAAGTGGTCAAAAACGCAAGTGGTCAACAGCATTAACTCACCTAAAAATCATTTGGGTAAATTTGCAGATAGTCGAATACGTAATCGGTCTATGAAGCAACTCGTCAGAAATCAACCGGACAAATAATTAGTTTGTCCGAGATGTAACCGGTCTCTTTAGCTACTTGTCTTAAGATCATCTAGACGAATTCGCAAATAGGTTAAAAAGTATTTGGCCAATAAAGCAACTCGTCACAAATTTTATAAATCGTTTAACACTCAGAATAGGTTTGTTATCTGGAATTGACAGGACACTTGTTGTTGTTGTTTCTTTAAAAAAATATGGCTCTGTCCATCGGAGGACAATTTTGCCAGTGTCTAGTAGTTTTTGCCGTTGTACGGTAAAAAAATTCTAGAAAACGAAATATGAGAGGTAATGGTGGATGAACGATGACAGCGCCTACCGACAGGACACTTATGGAAGGATACTTGAATAATATTAGAAGTACATTTAGTTGACAAGTTTTCAATCAGTGTCATCCCTTTGCTTTCTATGGATTAGTCTCGGATTAGTTTGCATTACGTTTTGATTTGCGTGTATAGTGCAATTGGTATTTTATCGTGGAGAGTAGCAGCGAAGATATATAGATATATTCATATTTAGATCACATTCATTTATGACGAGTTGCTTTGTTCGCGACCAGCTATTTCATCATCATCATCATCACCCCAGCCTATATACGTCCCACTGCTGGGCACAGGCCTCCTCTCAGAGCAAGAGGGCTTGGGCCATAGTTCCCACGCGGGCCCAGTGCGGATTGGGAATTTTAGTCACGCACCATTGAATTGCTTCGCAGGTTTGTGCAGGTTTCCTTACGATGTTTTCCTTCACCGCAAAGCTCGTGGTAAATTTCAAATGTAATTCCGCACATGAATTTCGAAAAACTCAGAGGTGCGAGCCGGGGTTTGAACCCACGACCCTCTGTTTGAGAGGCGATAGGTCAAACCACTAGGCCACCACGGCTTACCACCAGCTATTTAGACCACATGTATTTATGACGAGTTGATAATATGACAGTAGACGAAATAATTTTGTGACGAGTTGCTTCATAGACCGATTACGTATTCGACTATCTGCAAATTTACCCAAATGATTTTTAGGCGAGTTGATGCTGTTGGCCACTTGCGTTTTTGACCACTTGATACTAACCCCGAATTTTAACGATGGGAACGGCTTCTCTACTCATACATAATAATAAATAATAATAATAAAAGATATTTATTTAATAGTTTGCTTACAAAATCTACATAGGTAGGTACATAACAAATAATAAGTACAATCAAACTATCAAAAGGGAAAGCGACTCAGCTTATGCCTGCGCCTTGCAGAACAAAGTCCCTTGGCTAACAGACGCTGTTTTTCAGTCGCCCCCATAAACCATAACCCTTAAAATACCATCAATTCACATGCGCATTTTTTTTTTACATGCATTGGTGATTTTTTACATGAAGACATCACATCACAATAACTCCATCAAAAGAAAAGAGGAAAATCATCTTCCCAATTCCTCCCCATTCTGCAAACCAAGTAACCAGGCCTTACAACGTCTTTGAAAGTCTGTCAGGGACCCACTACTTTTTACTGGAGGAGGTAAGTCATTCCAACATTTAGAAGCAGCGTAAGCGTAACGAAAGCTACCCCTAAATGCCTGGAGACGCGACCTGCTTACGGCTACATCTATACTTACTTTCTTGGTGAACCCCATGGTGATCAGTTCTTCGCTGGCCTTCTGCACGTTATTGTCCTTATTAGCCAGGATGTCCAGGATAAGGGTCTCTTCAGCTTTCGGGAACACGCTCTTCAGGTATCTGCGGATATAGTAACCCTTAATAAGGCCCCATTTATTGGTGCATACTACCACAGAATCAAAAGCAGCTGTCGAATACATACCTGACAAAGAATATTTTATCTACATGCATATCATAACTTCCCTATTATATGTTCAGAAACGACTATCAAAGGGCCTTTATTAAGAAACCTGGTATCTGCGGGTGCATCTTAATGTTCACATTAAAGTACAGTGCATCTTAATGTTTACATTAAAGTATCGGTAATACTTTTTTTAACAATGCATATCTGTACATATTGTAGAAAACTTATGACATGCATGTAGATAATAATTATTATTATAAATAAAACTTTAGTTTTTTATTATCTGTTTTATTTAAGCTTTGGTGGGTACTTCAAACTAGTAATCAGAAACACTAACTTAAAAATAAGGGTCATATCTGAATTCTGAACATATTATAGAAAACTTATGATATGCATGTAGATAAAGTTATGTAAGCAGCTTTACATAATTAGGCATTAAAACACTCGTGTGATCTTATTATGAAACTCGCCTTTCGTTTCATAAAACCACACTCGTACTTTAATGCCTCTCATTATGCACCAGCCACATAAATAACTATTTAAAGCTAGTCGTAATTTACAAGCTTTTATTTAGTTTCACCTGTCCCGTTGTCTGTCTGTCTGTAGTCAAATCTTGCAAGTTAAATTTGATCAACTTCCAGTAGTCAGATTGACTTGAAATTTGGAATACTTATGTAAATCGCGTGACAATACAATAATCTAGTAGTGACATCCTGGTAGTCTAGAATCAGTAGGTAGACGGAACTCTTCAACGGTTAATAGCATCGACTTGAAATTTGGTATCCCCATGCATGGGTCATGGGTCCCCAGCAGTGGGACGTATATAGGCTGGGATGGATGGAAGGTTCAGTTTCCAACTCAATGCAAGTGCTCGCTAAATCGCCTCCACCGGGCCTTATTAAGGGTTAAATTAAAACTATCACAACTCTTAACTTTTAGTGGATATGGGGTTAAAGGTCGCTACCCATTACACCGTCTCATACCACGCCCGTCATAGCAAAGTTTCAGTCAAAAATATATTCTTTGTATTGAAAGTACTCGTATGAGACTATATCCACAAGCACGGTGTCCTACGAGCGTTTGAACCGCTATCAGTTTTCTGTCGCATATAATGAAGAAATGAGAGACCGTAAGCAAAAAAATTAAGATAGAAGTAATTGTGCCACATTCACATCATATCGTTTTATGAAATCCTTCCATTATAAAGGCTGACTAGAATTATAAAAATTCTGCCATATTGCGGAGAACCAATAGAACTAATTTCTTGCACTGGCAACACTAAATTCAAATGTCATCTGTATATTGCTGTCAAAGTTTAACGTTGTTTGCGCGTGGTATTTTAGTGTTATTTTGTGTTTTTGTGCGTTAAAATGCCGAAAATTATCCATAGCCTTGGAAGCAAAATAATTCACAATGCATAAAAGTATTTGCCATAGAAAAAACTACACTAAATAACATCACCGACACCGTTGTCAATATGACTGGTAGGTACCGTAAAGTAAGTGTAAAGAATGTTGCAATATAAAATGTAGAAGTGCTGCCCGGTTTTTTATATTCCTGGTTAGCCTTGACCTTTTTTGCAGGTGGTAGGACCTTGTGCAAGGTCCGCCCGGATTGCTACCACCATCTTGCTCGCTAATCCTGCCGTGAAGCAGCAGTGCTTGCACTGTTTGGCGTGGAGAGTAAGACAGCCGGTGTAATTACTGGCACTTGACGTATCCCATCTCAGGTCTCTAGGTTGGCAACGCATCTGCAATACCCCTAGTGTTGCAGATGTTTATGGGCGGTGGTGATCTCTTACCATCAGGAGACCCACTTGCTCGTTTGCCATCCAGTCAAATAAAAAAAAACCCGACTCATTTTTTCAGTGATAAGCCACAGGAAGCGGTTGAAACGCTGGTAGAACTACCGCTAAACGTAACGCACTAATGCTGTCTCGCTCTTTGACTTTTGTCTTGACTTACTTGAGCTTCATCTTGGGCGACTGGTGCCGGGCCGGTTGGCCGGTGGACGAGCGCGCGCCGTAGTAGCTCGACGCGCCGGACGCCGGCCGGAGCAGGCACGGCGAACCTGCCGGAAGGAATCGTGTGAGCTAACTTTGGGGGCGGCAGACGTGAACTTGCCTTCGAAATGCAAAAGCTTAATGGTTACTTGACCTGAAATGTATATTTCAGAACTAAATTATTGTCATGATTGGTTATTTGGAGTCTTTTTGTATTTTTTATTTCAACTCCAAATTTGTTATTTCACGGGATACCCGTAAAAATAACAAATTTGGAGTTGAAATAAAAAATACAAAAAGACTCCAAATAACCAATCATAATTTGATTGCTTAGTAGCGACATCTCTTGTCTGGGTGAGCGGTTGGTTTCGAAAGAATGTGACGTCTCTCGATGAGAGCGGAACATAGATATCGCTAGTGCTGCTGCATAAGTAGCGTAGTAGAAATAAGCAACCTGAGATATGTATGCATAGGAAAAATTCGTGTCTAAATTCCTGTCCAGCGGTGGTGTAGGGGTTATAGCACGCAGCACGGATTGCTGAGGACCTGGGTTCGATTCCCAGCGCTGGTCTCTTTTTCTGGTTTTTCTGTGCATCCATGTCTCAGTTTGTATTTTCGATATAAATTATTGTCATTATTATTTTAAAATTTATGACGGTGGAAGCATTCTACACTTCCACTGAACGTAGATATAGTTTAGATATAGTTAGTGTTTAGTATTGTAACTAAGGGACCCCATACATCCCTGTATTTTTATTATTATTATTTTTTGTATTTTTTTTTCTTTAGTAGTTTTTAAGTATTTTATTTGTAATTATATTATTATGAAGAAATGACTTTCTGCCAAGTTTCTTGCGGCGAATTCTTCTTGGCAATGATGGTCTTTCCGAAAGCGCTGGTAGTTTAAAAAAATGACGTGTAAAAGTGCCCATTGCGGCCTATTTACTGAATAAATCATTTGAATTTGAATTTGAATTTGAATGCGAGCAAAGGCGAACGCCCTGTACATGTACTGTACAGTAGAGATGGTGCGTATTTACGTTACCAGGTTTTGATACCAGGTATTTCTTTGCAAGTATACCAACCAGGTACCGACCCGATATAATTGCAAGACTTGAAAGTATTTTTCCATTAAAGTATACTGTCCCTTCAAAGTAGGTACTACTACGTCAAAATTCCAAAATGCAAAATTATATCTTATATCCATACACATAAGGCTCAGATTGTGCTTATACGTGAAATAAAATACTTTCAAAGTATTTAACGTCTTGATTGGAATATTTTGAATCTTATCTGTATAACAACAAGGTTTAATTTAAACTTGCAAGGAAGTATTCGACTCGTTGCGTTGGACAGGAAATACTTTGAAAGTATTTTGATACCTAGTTTCTGCACCTGGTATGAGAAGGTGGACGTACTTTTAAGCCCTGGTACGCGATTTAGCAAGTATAACCCATCCCTACTGTACAGTCGACCAAACTGAACCACGTACCAGGGTGGAACCTTTGTGCTACTAATGTCATGTTCATTATCCTACTAATATTACAAATACGAAAGTTTTTGAGTGAGTGAGTGAGTATGTTCGTTACTTTTTCACGCTGAAACCGCTGAACTAATTTGGATGAGATTTGGCAAAAAGTTAGTCCATAACCTGGATTAAAACAACACTATGGGGATAGCATCTCGAAAAAACAACCAATGGGCTTAGAGTCATGAAATTTGGTACTTAGGTAGCTGGACCTCTTTAATAAAACATACGCTACTTTTTATCCCAATATTCCCACGGGATAGGGATAAAGTCTTGAAATTTCAACCGCTGGGGTTAGAGTCTTGAAATTTTGGACAGTTGTTCTTAATACAACCTCAATGGAGACCATGATATAAATTTTGGGTATTCCCGGGGGAAGTTTGTAAAATCTCGAAATTTCAATTGTAACCGCCAGATCGAATAGTTTACGCGTGCGAAGCCGCGGGTAAACTTTAGTTTTATTATATACTCTAGTTATTAATTAATTATTTTTATTCTTAGTTATTACCTACTATAGAGTGGTGCAGTTTATTGTTTTTATTCGCCTAGTACCTACGAATGGTAGAAGTTTTATTTTCACTTATATGCATGCATATATCACATTCTAAAGATAAATGGACCCTACACGGCTTCCTTCCCTTTCATGTAGGGTCCATAAAATAAGTTTTTGGTAAAAATTTAATTTTTAACACAAGCTTTTTTGCTGACTGTACTTTTTGTTGACTGTACTTGCATTGTCACCCAAACTGCATTTGCATACCCAATTTCAAGTCGATGCCACTAACCGTTGAAGAGTTCCGCCCTGCGGAGACGATCCTGGCCGGACTACCAGGGTGTCATCAGATTATTGTATTGTCACGCGATTTACATAAGCATTCCAAATTTTAAGTCAATCTGACTACTGGAAGATGGTCAAATTTAACTTGCAAGATTTGATTACAGACAGACAGACAGACAACGGGACAGGTGAAACTATATAAAAGCTCGTAAAAATGGAACAAGTTTAACAGTTACACCACAATATTTACCTACCCAGTGCGCAGTGGAATTGGAATTTATAATAATTTCGATAAAACACGATCGTTTGGTGTAAGTACTTTTCGTTAACCATTTTTAACGATGTCCTCCGGTAACCACTGATATAGAACTGACATAATCATTGACAGTATATTTATCACTATAGCCTTTAGCCATGGCTTTGCATGCGTAATCCTTAGATCTGACAGTGAAACTGAAATTGCGAGATTTCACTAAACTCCCGTGAGAATTCCCAAAACTTACATCGTGGTTTTCATTGACGCTGCATTAAAGTGGAAGGTTTGCAGCCTCCATTTTGGTGCACTGTTAACTACTGTTATATTATTATTTAGATTAAGATTTCATTTACTTTTTTTTTACACCAAATAAATAAATAAATATCATAAATAAATATCACGCGACAATTCACACCAATGAGGGCTATCGTTTTTTGTCTCACTAGATGGCGCACTGTTGCGTGAGGTTTTTAAGTATGGCTTTCAAAGTCTGTTATTACGGGCGTGAAAACAAAGTTTAGATTAAAATCATATTTAATACACCTTAAAACCGTACCATAAAAATATCGAGCATGCCACAGTATTGCATAGTCCCCGTTTTGTTTGGAAAAAAGGGAGGACAAAGGTTTCCGAAAGACAAAACTGTCTCAAAACACAAACATTCATTGCCCGGAACGCATATTTGCCATAACTAAATTCAGATATTGCAAAATACTCACAAAATTATTCTAATTATAAATAAATACCGCGTAGCTCACCCAAAAACTATGAGATTTGATATTTCGGAGACCTCACGCTACACTAGCGCCTCTAGTGGCGAATTCATTCGCGATAGCCCTCATTGACCTAGTCCCAAAGTAAGCTTAGCAAAGCTTGTGTTATGTGTACTAAGCAACAGATAAATATAATTATATAGATAGATACATATTAAACACCCAAGACCCGAGAACAAACATTCGTATTTTTCATACAAAACTGCCCCGACATGGGAATCGAACCCGGGACCTCAAGCTTCGTAGTCAGGTTTTCAAACCACTAGGTCATCAAAATAAATAAATTGATTCTATTCTATTCTGTTCAAAATGCAAAATGTATGACTATTTTATTTGTAGTAGGTATGCGAGTGTTAGATTGTAAGTTCGAGAGCATAAATCAGTGGTATCTAATGAGGGTTTTCACAGCGACGATATATCGCTAGATGGCGTTAGTATCTTAGTGAGGTCTACTAAATGAGCCAATCGTAAGCAAGACTGAAACGTCAAACGGATCTCACGATACTTACGCCATCTAGCGATATATCGTCGCTGTGAAAGCCCTCATTGAAAGTATATTCACCTGCCGTCTGTCAGACAGGATTCTTCCGCCGCAAACGCACATGTGCGTTTAAATAACAGCGGCGGGTGAAAACCACAAAAACGAATATACGCCTTCGCAGCGCATACGATACTTACAAATCATTTGCATAAAGCAAGTCGTTTTAATAATCTGTGAAAAGGTTTTTTGGCGTCTCGTAATCTAAAGAGTTAGTCGACCAAACAAACCAACAAAAACATTTTTATGTTAATATAATTTAACTTACAGGATATTTTATCAACAACGACACTGATAAACGATAGGCGATTGAGTCATACCGTACAAATTAGATTATAACCGAAGGTCAGGAGTAACCATGGATCTATTATCTTGCCAAATCCTACTAAATTAATACTAAACGAAAGATTGTGTGTGTGTGTGTGTGTGTGTGTGTGTGTGTGTGTGTGTGCGTGCGTGCGTGAGTGTGTGTGTGAGTATGAGTGAGTGTGAGTGTGTGGATTTGTGTGTGTGTGTGCGTGCGTGAGTGTGTGTGAGTGTGTGTGAGTATGAGTGAGTGTGTGTGTGTGTGTGTGTGTGTGTGTGTGTGTGTGTGTGTGTGTGTGTGCGCGCGCGCGTTTCTCTGTCTTTCAGGTTGAGATGGTTGGACGATTTCAGATGAATTTTGTTATGGAGATCCAGTTTCCTAGAATAAATATATTGTAGACTAAACTATTAGATAACAATGGTGATAGTTGGGTTTGTGTGATTTGTGTGTTCTTTCAGCGTGGAGGTGGCGGAGCTGCATCAAAATTTGTTGCATAGCAGCTATCATAATGTCGCAGGCGAGCAAAGTAATGGGGAAAACGCTGGAAACTTTTTATATCGATAGGAATAACCTTTCTAATTAACAGAAAAAAATATCAGATTTTTAAGTAGCATCAATTAATTTAAAAAATGAAAGAGTTTTCTTTACCGCCAAATTACGACAGTCCGGTTGGTTACGGGTTGTTCCATAGTCCAGAATAAAAAATCATTAAAAAAGAATTTATGCGTCTTTGACTCGATCGTTTTGACATGGAAATACGGACCCTGTTTTTCATGTACACGCCCATAGAAACTGACATGAGCTTCTATGCTAAAAGAATGACATTTTTTTTCTGTTAAGTAGAAAGGTTATTCCTATCGATAATAGTATTTTATGCAACTGTATCGTAATAGGGCTCCTTAAAACACTAGAATAGGGTCACATGAGTGTTTTCAGGCCCAATTACGTACAGTTGCATACAATATTTTATCTAGAAAGAAGAAAGAAACCCGGAGAGGTCCGGTCGCACGTGCAGCGTGCAATGACGGCCTCACGGTCCCACCGGAAGACCAGCGCCAGCTCTTGAGCCGGCATTATGCTGAGGTGGGTCCGTTTCGTGAACAGTAACACTGTGTTGTTCTCTTTGTCTTACTTCTGACGTTTTGACGTTTTGTTGTTTTGGACGACCGGATGGCCGAGTGGTTATAGAACCTGACTACGAAGCTTAAGGTCCTGGGTTCGAATCCCGGCCGGGGCAGATATTTGTATGAATAATACGAATGTTTGTTCTCGGGTCTTGGATGTTTAATATGTATTTAAGTATGTATTTATCTATATAAGTATGTTTATCCGTTGCTTAGTATCCATAGTACAAGCTTTGCTTAGTTTGGGACTAGGTCAATTGGTGTCAAGTGTCCCATTATATTTATTTTATTTATTTATTCTATGTAATTATTCTGTCACTGTTCCGAATAAATGTATTTTCTTTCTTTCTAAAATTTTCATCCACTCCACCCCATTGCTTTTAGTTCATTGCCAAATACCGTACTCGTATCAGAGGGGTTACTACGAATCTCGAAGTCCGAATTTCGCACCTCGTAGTATGGGGCCAATACGTGGCCAGTACCGAGCACATTGGCTGTTTTTTTCTATAAAGTGACTTACCATGGGGCGTCCCGGTGAGCGGCGTGAGATGCGCCGAGTGTATGGACCCCGACATGCCCTTAGCCAGCTGCAGGGCCGAATAGACCCCCATAACGCCTTTCTGCATCCTCGCGGCAGCACAGGGCGACATCGTGAGTGGGCCTGGCGTCGTTATGGGATGCTTCTCTACTTGAAGAGCGCTTATCACTACTGCTTCTCTGTTGTAGTACCTGGAAGAGAATTATAACTTGACGAGTGCAATGAGCGAGGCGAGTGTTAAAAATGGTACAAGCTTAGAATATATGGTAAATATTTTAAAGAGCAGATGTCAAATTGAAAAAAAAAAAAAAGTTTTAAAGTAAACAATCAAAATTATGACAGCCTTTTAAATTAGAACCTGTGTGTGAATGGTCACATTCACAGGTCACAGGAACTCATTGTGGAAATTTCAAATTAGAACTCATGACACGATTGTATAAATAACATTGTACAGTCAATTACAAAAAGATCGATACATCCAAAGCTACAGAAGTATGTATACTGGACTTTATTATTTGTCGTAAGTAGAATGTACCAATACTTTAATTTTTCAACAGTACCTTGATGCGTCTCCGCTAACAGTCAGTCGGGATCATGGCGACCAAAGCGTCATGTGTCTGACGTGAGCGTCAGCGAGTCATAGAACTTGTCGCTGAAGTGGGACACGCGGCCCGGTACCGGG
The DNA here is from genome assembly GCF_025370935.1 of Choristoneura fumiferana. Classification (NCBI taxonomy): domain Eukaryota; kingdom Metazoa; phylum Arthropoda; class Insecta; order Lepidoptera; family Tortricidae; genus Choristoneura; species Choristoneura fumiferana. The sequence continues at coordinate 43,446,909 of NC_133472.1, read as the reverse complement.
CTCCAGCGCCGTGAGGCACAAGGCCCGGCCCAGTACGGGGCTGTCGTTAGGTGTGCTGTATGCGCGGCCATATACTTACTTCTTCAACAGTATCTTGATATGCGTCTCGCTGACAGTCGGAAACATGGCGCTGATCTTGGCGACCAAAGCGTCAGTGTCCGAAGTGAGCGTCAGCGAGTCCTGGAACTTGTCGCTGAGGTGGGACACGCGGCCCGGTACCGGGCTTCCGCGCGGCGTGAGGCACAAGGCCCGGCCCAGTATGGGGCTGTCGTTGGGTGTGCTGTATGCGCGGCCATCCTGGGAAGACGTTTTATTTTTAGCGTTTCTACACTTGGCAAAGAAATGGAAGACCCACTTTCGAGTAAGGGCCTACGCTAGCTGTCGCGGTTTGCACGGAGCGGGTGGCCGCCTGTTGAACAATAGCACAAAATACAGATAGTTCAGAAGTCAATCTCCTGTATGTACTTCGCTTTTCATACCTACGCTCGGCGGTCGCTCTAAGGTTGTCAACTATGGCTTATGCACCAAAAAACTATCGTGGTAGTGGCACTCTTATCTAGTTGTTTGATTTATTGTTGAGAATGAAACGGGAAGAATGGAAAAATAAATTAATAACTAAAATATTTTAAGTTTAATGTCATTGTTATATTATAAATTTGTCACAGAAAATATCTTGCGACGATTTCGTTATTGGCGAAATTCACGATTATTTAATTTAAACTACCGTCCACTGAACAGTTATAATAACTTTTTTTTTGTTGCTCCATTGCTGCACAAAAAAGTTCACAGACGCGTGTCTCAAGCGGATGGCACTCGCGCTCGCACTGGTCCCAACCGGTCCGAGATGTCGTGTCCGTGAGCAGTGTCTATGTGTGCGTTGCTCGAGCGCACTTGTATGGAGATTGACTTCTGAACTATCTGTGTTTTGTGACAATAGTATAAGCAGCGCTAACTAAGCGTGCATAGGATTGCACCAGCGGGGCCACTCCGAAATTCGAAAATCGCAGTTCGTGTCGTTCCATCTTTCTGACGCTTATACTATTTAATACGAGAATGAGAGGGACAGTACGATACGAACTTCGATTTTCGAATTTCGGAGTAGGCGCTCTGCACCCACACCCGCAGGCTGTGCTCTTATTAGTAACACAGGTAGGTATCAGTAGCATGGAGTGAACATTTTCGTTAAGCAACCCGGAGAGTGAGAAAAGCGTAAGTTAGGTATGCCTTCCGTTGCTACTCCTCGAAGTTATTGTGCGCAGCTTTGTCATACCTACTTGTCATCATAGGTGGCATGTAATAAGTATCCCGCTGGGAATGGAGTTCGTACAACGCCACGCCATTGGTAGGTATTATAGTGTAATTATTGTTTTTTTTAGTCTTGGAAATATTAGTACGATGAACAGTTATGATCTGTAGGTACTTTCATTGTAAAATATTCGTAGATACTTTTATAAAATTCAGCAAGTAACGATTTAAAACCGACAAATTGCTCAATTTTTACTTTTCCACAAAAAAAAAATAGAAAAACTGTTCACTCAGCAGGGCTACTACGAAACTCGAAGTTCGTGTCGTGCGGTCCCTCTCGCTCTCGTATTAAATTGTATACGCACGACACGAACTTCGAGTTTCGTAGTAGCCCTGCTGAGTCAGAGGCGACACTCCACAATAAATTATCGTGCGGCAATACTAAAGCTTGTGCTAACAAGATGTATGTGTGCGTGACTGAAGGTACCGACAGCGACTAATTATAAGGACGCATTCGTGAAATACATTCACAAAATACGGAGCCGCAGGAAGTACTTTCGTCTTGATTCTTATTTACAGTGTTGTAGCGTGTTTTTACAATATTAGGGTGTTTGACACCACCAAACAGCCTTTTATGAGCATTCAAAATACCATACTCGTATGTTGCATGGTAAATTGTAATTGACGTAAATTATTCGTTAAATCAACCCGTTTGATGGTGTCACCGACGGTTCCCTGCCTTTTCGCAGAAACCTTATTCCCAAATGTTTCATTTGCCAAACTGTTTCATTTCTCAACTCACGACTCCCTCTGAATCGATAATATTATTTTCGGAACTTTTACGTCCTCGTTCGTTCGTTGCAGGCTTTTTAATCTAGGTTTAAGTGGTCTTAAGTCCTGTCAGATCCATAAAAGAACTGTCAGTTTAAGCCTTAAATCGAGGTTTAAAAAAGCCTACAAGACGTCCTTATAAAACAAACCTAACCTAACCGACTGTGTTCTATAAAACCATAAGAAAATACACTGAGAAAAATTTAGATTTCGGAGAAAATTTACTGTCGGGAAACGAAACAGTTTGGCAAATGAAACATTTGGGAAAAATATTTCTGCGAAAAGGTAGCATACCGTCACGGACCTCGTAGCGGCGTGTACTCACAATGTGCGGTTTCAGCCCTTTGGGGTGGAACATCTTGGGGCTGTTCTGATTCTGGAACGCGTGCTGCAGCCGCACCGGCGACGGGTACGGATGCACCGTGTACGGGGAATGGGACTGCTCCGTGCACAGACATGGGGGGGACAGAACAACTGTGAACAAGTGCGGTGCGGTCGGAGCTGGTTCGAAGGCCGGGTGGTTGTAGTGTGCGTAGGTTTTGAGCTGGAGTGACTGACGCTGCGTTTCTAGTAGAGATGTGCGACGACGTTTGTCATGAACCAATAGAAATGCTTCATTTACCTATTCTCGATCATCGCAGCTCTAGTGGAAACAGCGCAGCGGAGCGAGGTAAGTAAATGAAGCGCTATTGGTTCATCACAAAAATTTCTCGCAACGCATCCATCTTTGCTGGTAACGCAGCCTTATGCTAGTTTCACACTTGGGTAGAACAGTGAGCCAGAACAATAGACAGCCCCTTGTTCTCCGTATGTAACCATAAGGGTGTTCCCTTCTTTCGCAGACAGAAATTTCATAGAATTTCGTTTCGCAGAAAATGTTTATTTTTACTTCGAATATTATTGTTTCAACAACGATTGACTTGAATGAAACACATTTAATAGAAAAACTATTCAATGAATTTTATAATATCATTTTATTATTTATCAAACTTATCAAATTGTAAAATTGTTTTTTAACAAATATTGTTAGTTCGGTAAAATATATTAGAATCGGTTAGAAATCGCTACGAGAAAAGTAGGTTAGGTTAGAACTGCAACCACATCAGAAAACGAATTGCGTGTTTTTCTTGGTAGCAAAATAAGTTTTATATTAACTAACTAATATGAGAATAATGAATATTTGATTTGTTATTTTATGACATAAATATCTACTTAAACAAAAATTGATATTTGTAACAAAAATCGATGATTAAAATATCTTCGAAGTAAGTGTTCTGCGTATTGATTATTCTATGAAACGATAATGTGATAAAAAATGTCTGTTAAACGAAATTCTATTAAAATTGTTCTGTAAAACAACGTACAACCAGCCATAATATCTTACACGGTTAACTCTTCAACGGTTAAATGGCATCGACTTGAAATTTGGTATGCAAATGTAATTTGGGTGACAATACAAGTACAGTCAGCAAAAAAAGCTGTATTAAAAATGCAATTTTTACAAAAAAACTTATTTCGGGGCAATTTGCTCTAACATGACCTTTCTCGCTACTGCCTTGTGGCTAGACTGCTCTGAAAGTGAGAGCAGTGCATACTCGCGGACTGTCCTATCCGACTCCTATATTTGAACACCTATTTTCACTGTTCTATCCTCATGTGAAATAGACATAAGAGCTAAAGCGAGGCGGCGACGTGAGGTGTGTTGTCACCGAGCCACTAGAGACGTGCCGAAAGATGGCGTTAGTACATTTGTGGCTTGCACCCAGCTTTTGAATTATAGTCCGACCGATACTTTACTTAAGTTTTCATCCAACAGTCGAGTTCTATATATATTTTTAAACAAAGATTGATCAAAAATACGTCCACACGACTCTATGTTAACGGCGTAGATGCGTGTTCAGATATTTTTGATCGAATTTTAGCTCAGAAGTTAAGGACTCGACTGTACCGTGTGAAGATGTATACCGCGATTTATATTCCTCTAAATAAATAGGAACTTTCTACTATACAGAGCGATCAATTCCAATGGTGGACGGACGACTTTAAGAGGGTCGCTGGCGGCGGATGGATGCGAGGAGCTGAAGACTAAGTGTTGTGGCGCGCCATGGAAGAGGCCTATGACCAGCAGTGGACTGCTGTAGGCTAATGATGAATAATATGTATTTAAGTATGTATCTATCTATATAATTATATTTATCCGTTGCTTAGTACCCTTAACACAAGCTTTGCTAAGCTTACTTTGGGACTAGGTCAATTGGTGTGAATTGTCCCGTGATATTTATTTATTTATTTTATTACTTATTAATGATGATGAATTCAAAATGGACAATAGGGAGAAGTTAGAAATTATGAGAGATAGCGAAATCTGTTGTTAGGATATTTTGGAATTATTCTTTTTAGGGCTCCGGAGCCAAAATGGCAAAAACGGAACCCTTATAGTTTCGCCATGTCTGTCTGTCTGCTTGCTCAGGGACTAACAATGTTAGAAAGCTGTAATTTTGCACGGATATATATGTATGTATGATATGTATACTATGCCGATAAAATGGTACAGTAAAAAATAAAAAAAAAATTTTTTAGGGTACCTCCCATAGACGTAAAGTGGGGGTGAATTTTTTATTCTCATCCAACCCTACAGTATGGGGTTTTGTTGGATAGGTCTTTTAAAACCATTAGGGGGTTGCTAAAACGACTTTTCGATTTAGTGATCTGTTTGCAAAATATTCAACTTTAAAGTGCAAATTTTCAATAAAATCGAGCGTCCCCCCCTCTAAAATCTAAACGGGTGGAAAAATTTGAAAAAAATCAGGATGGTAGTAAGTATATCAAACTTACAAGGAAAACTATAACGGTTAAGTTTTCTTGAAAATTATTAGTAGTTTAAGATTAAATAGCAGCCTAAGGTATAAAATATACCTGAACTATGGAAGATTCCGTATAAAACACGAAATCCTTAGAAAAATATTACTTATTTTTTTCGTAATGGCTACGGATCCCTATTTCGGGCGTGTCCGACACGCTCTTGGCCGGTTTTTTATTCTCTTACATAACCAGTAATAGGTATAGGTACAATATTAGTGCCTAAAGCCATATTATTTTTGAAATTCCAGCACATCATTAGTGGTGACCTCACGTCGTTGCCTCTGTGAGGCATCTCCGCAGTATTTTTAATGGACCATGTTTCGGACCCTGTGCTCTCGTCCCGGCCACGAAATTACAAACCAGTGTATCACTTTTCCACTCCAATCAGAATGCCAAGCCAATATAATATAGTGCTTGTGCAACACACTTGTGACTTACTACTTTACATGATGTAGAAGGGACGCAGTTTGCTTCTGTGCAAAAGTAACCTCAAGTTTCCGGATTTGCATGGATCTTTTTATGTTTGCCTAGTCAACTAGGAACCGTTAGTATAGTTTCGCCATGTCTGTCTGTCCGCAGCTCAGAGAGCGTTAGTCGTAAGCGTAGAAAGCTCTAATTTGGCATGAATATACATGTTACGACGACAAAGTGGTAAAAAAATAAAAAATAAATTAGGGTACCATACCATAGAGGGATGACCCCGCGTGATGATTCCAATAAGTGTTTCGTCATAATTAATAATTTGTCAACCTGTCAAATAATCAGTACAAGACGTCGAAGTAATTTTTCAGAATTCCCAAGGGAATTTACTTATGTATTTTATTTTTATTCAACTGAATGGCAAACGAGCAAGTGTGTCTCCAACACCAGGGGTATTGCAGATGCGTTGCCAACCTAGAGGCCTAAGATGGGATACCTCAAGGGCCAGTAATTTCACCGGCTGTCTTACTCTCCACACCGAAACACAACAGTGCAATCACTGCTGTTTTGCAAAATCCCGGAATTTCAATTCAACTGCTACCTATATAATAAATGACTTACGCGTGCGAAGCTATATGAAGTGCATACATATTATACATATATAGGTATGTATATTGACATGTATCTACACTTAGTGTGACTTAGTGAAGTATTATTTACATACAAGTGTTTACCCGCGGCTACGCACGCGTAAGTCATTAGATACAGCAGTTGCCAAATTCCCGTGGGAATTTCCGAAAATTAAGACGACCTGTACTTACTGATTATTTGACAGGTTGACAATTTATTAATTATGACGAAACACTAATTGGAATAATCCTATATGCAGCGTGACATCACTGATGTCATTGGCACCAAACATAAGGGCTCTGGTTATAAGTACAGGTGTGTGTGTGATAATAATATTTAGCTGCCATCTCAGGATTAAAGGCTACCCTTCACATTACATAGTCCAAATGACAGCTGGACTCATAAACAATAAATTATTTTGTTTTAAAAACAGTAACACAACTTGAATCAATTGAATTTAACATTCAGATAAATCCTGCGTAGCATTGATTAGTGGTTTTCAACCCGTGGGTCGCAAAGCCTCTTTAGGGGGGTTGCGAAGTCCCTATAAGTTGCTGCGAAAACTACTTCAGTAAAAAAAACAATAAGTTTAAAAATTTATTAACAAAATGTTAACTAAGTAATAATATTTGGCACAAAATAAAATACATGAAAAAAAACAACAGGTAGGGGGGGTCGCGAAATATTTCTTCAAACTACAGGGGTTGTGTCATGAAAAAGGTTAAAAAACACTGGCATAGATCCCTTAACAGAAACTGTTTCCCTTTTACATAATTATTGAGCAAATACATTATATCAACCCAATATACTAATAATTGTATACTTTGTCCGTCAGCTGCGCTCCATTATGGTGAATAGTTGTATACAATCTGTTCTTCATAATTAAGTTCAATGCTAATTCAGTATCTGTAAACAACAAGATGATTAATTTCTAAGGCCCATTTTAACCTCAAACAGTGCTTCAAACCAAAATGAGAACTGAGTCTTGGAAATTATTTTAACACATTTAAAAAAAAAATATTGAAAATGTTTTATGCCACAGACATTAGGCAGTTATTCTTTAAATGGATACACGTTTTATAAAGTAAGCAATATATACTTCATTTTTTTTAGAATTGGAAAGAAGGTAAGTGAACTTGTCTTATGTCATATGCTAATAAAAACGAAGTATAGGACTTGTGACAATAAATGGTCCTAAAATGTACACTCTGTATTTTACTAAACATGCACAAATAATAAGAGATTTTAAAAGTTATTTATATAAAAAAATATATTACTTATTTCATTAATATTTCAAGTCTATGATAGTGACAAGTCAATCACTAATAAGTAATAATCTTACACATAATATTGAAAATAAAAAAAAACCTATGATCTAAAATAGATTTTGGATTTAGTTATATTGGCAAAGCAAGAAAATGTTATTATCAACATATGTTAGAAAGAGATAGATAGAAAAGACAATATTCTTAAGTGTTTATACCTGCTGAGCTGGCAATGTTGCAATTTTGATAGTTTTTGTCAATTATTCCATAAAAATTGAATGAAAATTAAAAATGTGGTATGTTAGAACTATTCATAATATATAAAGTTAATGTGTCTACTGCAATAGACTTTTATATTCGTAATAGACTTTTATATTCTTTATCAACAAAACAAATGTTTATCAAAGGTTTTTAAAGAAAATAAAAGTCTATCCTATCACAAATAATTATTGCAGTAAACACATTAACTTTATATATTATGAATAGTTCTAACATACCACATTTTTAATTGGCTCAGGCCTGAAATGTCTGTTTTCGTAAATTGTACAATTCTCAAAACGTCTGCGTTTTCACAATGTTTAGCACTTCTATTTAGTCAGCTTTCTCAAATTGTTGATATTTAAAATGCCTCAGGAAGTCGTCTATTCATAATATTTACATTCCTATAATATAAGCATTACCATAATTTCTGCTTTACCGTTATGATCACTTTTTTAGGCTATATGTTATTGTTTCCCTTGTGTTGTGAAAAAACAAAATTTAATTTATATTGCAAAAATCAATGCTATAAATGCGAAATTAACTCAGTCTGTCTGTCTGTTACTCTTTCACTAAACTGTACCGATTTTTAATTTGAACAATTTTAAGACAAATAGCTTTAAAACTTTCTGGCGGATTTAGGTTATCTAAAATAAAATTATACAAAACTGTCAGTCTTGGAGACAGGCAATTTTATATAGCTGATATTTTGAAAAGCTGACATTATGCAAAAGTGGTTTGACATTCTGAAAAGCAGACATTTTTGCAGACATACATTTTAGAAATATTTCAGGCCTGAGCCTTTATAATATTTTTTTATAGGATAATTGACAAAAACTATCAAAATTGCAACATTGCCAGATCAGCAGGTATAAACACTTCTCATGTCTTTCTCTATAGGTACTTATACTCTTTGCTCCTAATTTTAAAATAAAATTGAAAAAAAAATTTTTATTTTTTTATTTATCAAATCCTTGCCTAAGTAGGTATACAAAAGTTGGAATACTACAGTAATATAACTAAGTAAGTAGTTAGTGTCCTAACTACCGATCTCCAGGTTCTAGGCATATTTTCAGAAGTGGCAGACATTTGTATATTTACATGCATGCTCTATCCTATCTAATGGGCAATGTTGGAGGAAACTAGGCTTTTTCAAAATGACTTAAGGTGAACCATAAATTAATTAAACAAGGGAAAAATTGCTATTACAGTAGCAGGTGGTAGCGAAATCTTGCTATAATGTAACCATTTAAGACTTACAAATAGATCACTATGTTTCAGTAAGATACCTGAGAATTAATGCATTCCAGGGCGATGTGGTGCGCTGCATTGTGTAGGGACTTGTGTTTAGACCGCAATTCTTCCATCTTCACAATTTATTTATTTACTTCTCAATTCACCTACTATCGACACTTGACTACCTATCCGGCGTTTTATACAAAACATTCACATTTTCTTGCACTACAAATTTCTTTAATTTGTTTACTTGGTATGTAATGTAATTGTAGAATTAGCGAATATGCCACTAATATTCATAATAGTTTTGATATTTCCCTCCTTTATTTTTATCTTGTTTGGCAGATGCAGATCGTGTCGTAAACGGGAACTACACAAAGCTATCGCATTTTGTCCGGACGGTTCAAAGGTATAGAACGTCGTAGCATGTTGCTCGATCATGAAATCCTTCTGAATTTAGCCGAGTAATATTGCGTAAGAACATGGCGTTCAAAAATCAATAATGGTAAAATTTAAGTTGCGTTCACATATTCATTAATCGTGTTTATAAATGATCGAAATCAAAAATGTAATATAAATTAACATTGAAACTTCACTTCTTAAAATATGTAGAAATAAATAGTAAACAGGTAAACAATTTCATAGCTAGTAAATTGTTAAGAAGGAATTATAAAAAGTTTGACGTCTATGAACGGGTGAAATGTTGTCTAAAATATTTATCGATTTTATTTACGCAAATTACTATTTCCATTGAGTAATTATAAAAATTACGCATAATATGCCCCTTTGTAGCAATAATAGGTAGTTCATCAGTGTCTGAAGCAATTTCGGAATAAATTCGAATTTGCCGCCATAACCTCGGCTGGTACGTGTGTGAACTGTGTGAAATGTTTTCGTATTTCGATTCGATTATGGCGGACTGTGGCTGAGCGAAGTTCATTTATCATTTGATGTGCGTACGAAACGGTTGTGCGTGGATGTGATTCGAGGAATACGGTCGGGGTATATCGGGGTGGGCGTTCGGCGATGGCGGAGAACAGAGGTTCGGTAGACGTCGTTATGCCGGACATTACCGAAGTTAGCGATGCCGATCCGTTAGCGGCGGCGAGCGATCGCGAAGCCGAGCGCGATGGCGCCTTGAAGTCCTCTCGGCTCACGGACTCCAACGGAGTGGTCACTGTGCCTGTTTCGCTGCCTGTTGGGACTCTGATCACCGGAACGACCTTCAATGTCATCACGTCGGACCAATTGCCGCATTTCAAGCCGATGTTGTGCGTGGACAACGGTTTCATATCAGGCGGGCCAGTGACGGAAGATATCAAAGCTACACATATTGTGATACAAAACCCCCCGTCGCCCAGGCATGAGGAGCAGAGCCAAGGCAGCGCGCGGAACAGCACGCGCTCGTGGGCTGAGACAGCCAACATGCCAATACTCCCTGTCAGGTGCAAGAACACGTCTGCTGAGCTCCACAAGCAAAGGTTTGGCTCTGGCGGCCGCGGCAGATGCATCAAATACGGACTTGAGTGGTACACGCCTAGTGAATTCGAGGCTCTGTGTGGTAGAGCTTCTAGTAAGGACTGGAAGCGGTCAATAAGGTTCGGTGGCAGGAGTATTCAAGCTCTCATTGATGAGGGAGTGCTGACCCCACATGCTACCAGTTGTACTTGCGGAGCCTGCTGTGATGACCAGTCTGGTAAGGATAAAGCCCCCATTTAAACCATGCCATAATAATAATATAATTTATTTCATGTAACTGGGACACAGCTACAACTTAACTATAACTTGCATGCAAGGTACATTACGTTGCAGACTGTTGAGGGACAATGAATTTGGTTGATCAAACAAATACCGCAATGAAGTGAAACTTTTTTATCTGATATTTTAACGAGGCTTTAGCGCACCAAATGTGACTATGTCAGCCTCATAGGAAACCTCAGATATATAAACCACACTACAGATATTACACTCTCCCTTGCACTTAAACCACGTCTCTGGATGCAAAGGCCTGTCCAATGAATCTGTAAATCAGCATCGCTTCTTCTGAAAGTGGTTGACTTAGAATTACATTTACGCCTCCATTGAAAAAGCCCATACCATCAAAATACCTGTCTCTGATGTAGTGAAATTTGCATACAAGTTGTTGCGTAGTCTAAATGGGGCTTAAAATACACTGTTGGACATAGGCCTCTCCCATAGACCTCCGATCTGGCAAGCATATTTAAGTAAAAATATTATTTTATTGGACATAAATTGTCCAATAACAGACAAGCAAGTTTAATCTAACTTTAATGACATAGACAGATAAAGACATAGTTTTATTTCGACATCATACTTAAAATAATCCATACTATTATTATAAATACGAAAGTGTGTATTTATTTATTTATTTGATTCGGTACAATTACATATTGTAAACAACACAGAGGAAATTAACATACATAAATGGAAACAATTACAGTGTCTACAATACAATTACAATTGCACTCAACATTCATGGTGTGTTTTGTGTTAGTGTGTTTGTCCGTATCATGTCTAAACGGAGCTACGGATTGATGTGATTTTTGGCATAGAGATAGTTTATGGGCCCGAGAGTGACATAGGCTACATTTTATCCCGGAAAATGCACAGTTCCCGAGGGAACAGCGCGATATAACGGAATTCCATGCGGGCGAAGCCATGGGCCAAAGCTAGTACAGATGATGATGATGATGATGTGATCCTGTTATCCCTCACTAGGGACATAGGGCTCGTAGAAGAGTTTTCCATTTGGCTCGATCTTGCGCGGCTTCTTCCAGCTCTTTATTCTACTAGTACAGAATATAATAATATAATAGAATATATACTTTTCTATACATTGATTTTGCTTGTATATATTTTTTAGTTTATGTACTAGTGCTATAGTCAAATTTACTGCTGGATGCCTTAGCAAATATTTATATTCTATATAAATATCTTCCATATTCTGATATAAATTAAAATCGGAGGCGTTCCCGAGTTTTGCGCTAGCAACACATTTTACGATTCACTTTTATTTATATAGATAAAAAAAGAACTACTACTAAAACAAGTGACGTTCTCTGAGCTATCCACTGGGCAATCCGGTTGCCAAATTGCTGGCCTTCTAATGACACAAGTGTGTCAACTGCCTCAATTTTCATGGTTAGATAATTTTTTAGACATCTTTTATGTACTTCTACTAGATAACCTGGAAACTAAAACAATTTCTACATGTCAAAGAAATGAACCCACATTTTTTTTTTTTTTATCTTATATTTTAACGAGGCTTCAGTACACTAGAAGTGACTATGCCAGCCTCATTGGGGGCCTCAGATACATGTTACACTCTCTTGTGCTGAAACCTAGTCTCTGGATGCAAAGGCCCGTCTGATGAACTTGTAAATCCGCATCGCTTCTTCCGAAAGTGGATGACTCAGAATCACATTTACACCTCCATTCAACAGATCCATACCATCCAGATACCTGTTTCTGGTATCCTTATTCTGATCACATTCCAGAAGAAAATGAAGGAGGTCTGCAGTCTTATTACAACCTAAACTTAAATCAAATAAAATAAATGCTCAAATAACAACCCACTAATTCTAGCATAATTATATTATATACTAGTCAGAATCAGAAGAAAAGGGCCACTTGAGTATCATCTTTAAAATAAAAAAAATACAACCTAATTGATAAACTAAACCTTTTTTTGAAGTTGGTTGAAAATATATTTGTGTTTTTATCTGAATACATTAAATTGAATGAAAAGTATCTGCATAGTGTTGTGTTTCATAAACACACACTGTGTTTTAAGGACCCCTATTACGATACAGTTGCATAAAATACTATTTTTTCTGACTACATTTTATTGATTGTACTTGCATTGCCATCCATCCTGTACCTCAAAATTAGACATTAATGACATTGTAATTAGAATTTAGAATCATGGCATGCGTCATCGTAAATAACAACCTATACAGTCAAGTTACAAAAATATGCATACACGACTTTATGCACATGACATTAAGGTTGCGTACACCTATTTTTGTAACTTTGGCCGTTTCGACATCTTTGCACTTGACTGTACAGTAGAAGTGCATAATGTATTTCTATCGGGAAAACTCAGAATCTAACGAATCAATTATTGTTTTAAATGAGTCACATTGCAAACTGCATCAGGGATTAATAAGTAAAAAAAATCCGTTAAAAATCTGCATTGCCACAAGACTAAAACACAAATAAAATATCATCATCATCCCAGCCTATATGCGTGCCACTGCAGGGCACAGGCCTCCTCTCGGAATGAGAGGGCTTGGGCAGTATTCCCACGCGGGCCCAGTGCGGATTGGGACCTTCACACACAATGTTGAATTGCTTCGCAGGTTTGTTGTGCAGGTTTCCTTACGATGTTTTCCTTCACCGTGAAGCTTGTGGTAAATTTAAAATGTAATTCCGCACATGAATTTCGAAAAACTCTGAGGTGCGAGCCAGGGTTTGAACCCACGATCCTCTGCTTGAGAGGCCATAGGTCAAACCACTCGGCCACCACGGCGCCCAAAAATAACATATATGGCTTTTGAATTATCAAAAATTCTCTCTTCAAGTGGAATTTTTACTATGTCAAAAGTCGACACTCACAATCTTAGATTTAAATAAAAAATGTTTGGCATGTATATATTCATATTTTAACCTGCATTGGTACCCAAGCCAAAATACATGAATATATTCTTTTGTCTGCTTATCTGCCTGTCTGCACCAAAATGTGTGACCTTTTTGGTCTTTTATTTAAATCATACCAAGTAGCACTTTTAAAAGATCTTAAATCTAAGAAATAGTTATGAATGACTAGAGTTTACTGATCTGGGAGTTACTATTGAATTTCCGGGATTATACAAAATTTCCCTGGGAATTCCCAAAATTTTTATCATGGTCTTCATTGAGGTTGTGTTAACCGCTTCCAAAATTTCAACTCTAACCCAGCGGATGAAATTTCAAGATTAGGAGTATCGAGATAAAAGTATCCTGTTTTAATCCAGGTTATAAACCAGTGTTATAAACTAACTTTTTGCCAAATTTCATCCTTATCCACCCAGTCATTTCAGCGTGAAGAAGTAACAAACATACTCACAAACTTTCACATTTAATTTATAATATTAAATAGAGAAGGATTAGTAGGATTATGAAGAGTGGCGCATCTAGCGGACCGAAACGAAACCACAATTGATTGATAGATAAATCTTTATTCTTCAAAACAAAGACATGGCTTAGTAATCAAAGAATAATAAAACGAACAATACAGCACTTAAAAGATATGAATGAAACAAGGTACTTACGGTAATGAAGAAAAACATAAAAAACAAACAAATCGGACACATAAATGAAGAAGCCATGTGATGCATTGAAGGACAGGCGCTGGCTCAGCAGTGTGCCGGCCAATAAGTTTAATATTTAGTTGGATTCAAAAATTGCACCCAAACTTAACCAAAACCAATTTTCCTCGGTTCCAACTATATGGTCCACTGATCAGTTGGTTAGTCGACAAAATAGTCTCCTCATATCTACTAAATCTATCTCTCTCTTCCAGCAATGGGTCCAGTCCGTCTCTTCACACCATACAAACGAAGGAGAAGGAACCAGGACGGGGAGGAACGAAAGCCCAAGGTGAAGCGGGACAGCAGTCTCGGAGACAGCGATATGGACAATATCCACCAGACCAGCAACAACAGCCACTCCAAGGAGGCTTGGCAGTCCATAGCAGAGGGTTTGGAGAGCAACGCTGACTATCACCTACTGGAGGCCCCGGATACAAGCTCGGATCCTATAGCTGGTGAGAACATGTTTAATAATAGCAAGAAAAGAAACCATTTTATTGGTGAAATGGCTGTGCATCTCATGCTGTCTCTATTTATTTCGACAAAACAAACAAGAGTGGCATCATAGATCAGTCATTGCTAAAATTTTTATCTGTCACACAATATTTAAGAGTGGTGAAAAAGGTCCTAAGTTGTACTTGAAATTTGGCAAATATATGTAGGTAGTTTGGAATTTGGATGACAATGCAAGAAAAGTCAACAAAAAGTACAGTCGGCTTGTATTTATTTTTCTACAACTAAGTACTGATTGTAAATTATTGCTCAATTTTTAATTAAGTAATTTTTGTCTGAAGTTTATAAATTTAACTTGCTTTCTTCAGCTAATGCGAATGTTTGTTCATTTATATAACTTCATGATCAATGTGTCATTTGAGCAGATGCGATTTTTTTTTACATTGTTCTTATATTTTGGGAAGTTTGTTAAGATAACTCAAAAAAAGGACCGATTTCAACAATTCGTTTACCATTAGTATGCTACATTATTCCTGAACTATGGCCCAAGCTCATGTTCTGAGAGGAGGCCTGTGCCCAGCAGTGGGACGTATATAGGCTGGGATGAAATGAAATGAAAACATATATAGTCTTTATCTTTATCACTAAAATTTTTCGTTAAGTAAAGTTACTCAAGGTGTAAAAACGCAAAAAGAGGGCGTTATAAGTTTGACCGCTATGTGTGTCTGTATGTCTGTGGCACGGTAGCTCTTAAACGGGTGGAATTCGGTTTGTTTATTTGGAATCAGGTTTAATAGCGATGGTTCTTAGACATGATTCATCAAAATCGGTTTAGCCGTTTTTGAGATGTTGAACTTTTTTCGCATGCGCTGCAGAAACTATGAGCGAAAAAGAATGTTTCACAATATTAAAGAACATGTGAAACAAAAAACTTGTCGATGTTATGTGTAGGTATTGTAGTTATGTCGTTCTAACTACATACTTTTTTTACATTTTATAAGTTGCTAGAAATGCCGACCAAATTAGACCATCTTGTGAATACTTTATTAGACTTTTTTTTCATTAGACTGGCAAAGCGAAAAGAAATAGTTATGTATTTAACAGTGTATGCAAAGTTGCTGCGAACTTTCTTTGGTTGTCATTCTATTTGCTTGCGTGTAAATATATCTTAAGATAATTCAATTATACTTACTTACTTTTACTTTAAGTACTTTTACTTTTTAATTTGGAAGATAACTTATTAAGTACCTAATATAAAAGTCAGAATTTAACATATGCGTAAATGTCTACTAGAGACTTGTGGCCTAAAATGTAAGTGTTTAAAGATGTACAGTTAGCAACGTTTGAAGTGCCAAAAATATGTATACAGGTGGGAATTAATCACAGTGTACAGTCACCGTCATAAATAAGTGATGACTTCTGTACACTTGTTACTTTAACGTCATGTTTGAAGAGCCATACGAAATTGTGTAACGACTGAAAGCGACAATGAACAGAATTTATCACTTATTTATGACGTTGACTGTACTACTACTATACTACTACTGCTACTGCTGTACTACTTTTTCTAATCTGTAATCTCGATCTAAAACGTCGACATCAACCTTCAGGTCACTTTTTTAGTTAAGCCAAGCCTATCTAAGAAAAGCGAATTTTGAAACGTATGCCATTGCGTTAA
>NC_133472.1:43429516-43430559 GCF_025370935.1 Choristoneura fumiferana | reverse complement strand
GATCGTCACCGGCGGTGACTGTACTGGATATATAGCTGGATAGTATCTTATTACGGGATATATGATGTCACAAATTGATTCTAGAATATTTTAGGTGTATGATCGGTATTATAATAATCCTACTAGTATCCTACTAATATTATAAATGCGAAAGTTTTTGTGTGTGTTTGTGTTTGTTACTCCTTCACGCTGAAACGGCTAAACGAATTTGGATGAAATTTAGTACGTAGATAGCTTGACGTCTGGGTTAACACATAGACTACTTTTTATCTCCTTATTCCTATGGGATAGGGATAAAATCTCGAAATAACGAACGCTGGGCTTAGAGTCATGAAATTTGGTATGTATATGTATCTGCACGTCTGGAATAACACATAGACTACTTTTTATTCCGATATTCCCACGGGATAGGGAAAAAAATCTTGAAATTTCAACCGCTGGGCTTAGAGTCTTGAAATTTTGGACAGTTGTTTAACACAACCTCAATGAAGATCACGATATAAATTTTGAATGAATATATATATTTTGAATAGATTAAATAACTCGAAAAATAACAAATAACAATGGTTTTTTTAATCCACTATCTAAATATATATAGTTTATAGATACCTATAACGACAAAACCCAAAATTGAAAAAATCACTTTTGGCCTTATACATAAGACCCATCGATTTATTGATTCAGCGTTACTTCCACATATAAACTATAAACAATTAGGTACTTTGCTTGCCCGCGACCTTATGTAGCTATGTCACGTCTATTAATTTTTTCGTTGTACGTGAAATTTCTAAGCAACGTCTCCACATTTTTGTCAGTAGTCTAGGCATAGGCATAGATCTAAAATCTACAAAAATTAAAATTAAATATAACTAAAACTAATAAAATGAATGGTGTCCGCGGACCGGGTGAGCTGTCGGTTAGGCTCCAACAAGATGGAGCGACGACCTGTGTTAAGATCGCGGGATCGCGGTGGATGCGGAAAGCACAAGACCGGTCTGAGTGGAGAGCCTTGGGGGGGCCTTTGTCCAGCAGTGGACGTCTTT